>NC_044031.1:219963753-220263753 GCF_901765095.1 Microcaecilia unicolor
TCATGCCATCTGAAGTACTTGACCTGGAAGGTCATTTTCTTGGTGGCAGTTACTTCAGCTCGTAGAGTCAGTGAGCTTCAGGCCCTGGTAGCCCATGCTCCTTACACCAAATTTCATCATAATAGAGTAGTCCTCCGCACTCACCCTAAGTTCTTGCCGAAAGTAGTGTCGGAGTTCCATCTGAACCAGTCAATTGTCTTGCCAACATTCTTTCCCCATCCGCATTCCTGCCCTGCTGAACGTCATCTGCATACATTGGACTGCAAAAGAGCATTGGCCTTCTATCTGGAGCGGACACAGCCCAACAGACTGTCCGCCCAAATGTTTGTTTCTTTTGATCCTAACAGGAGGGGAGTGGCTGTCGGGAAACGCACCATCTCCAATTGGCTAGCAGATTGCATTTCCTTCACTTACGCCCAGACTGGGCTGGCTCTTGAGGGTCATGTCACGGCTCACAATGTTAGAGCCATGGCAGCTTCAGTGGCCCACTTGAAGTCATCCGCTATTGAAGAGATCTGCAAGGCTGCGACGTGGTCATCTGTCCACACATTCACATCTCATTACTGCCTGCAGCAGGATACCCGACGCGACAGTCGGTTCGGGCAGTCAGTGCTTCAGAATCTGTTTGGGGTTTAGAATCCAACTCCACTCCCCTAGGCCCATTTTTAATTCTGTTCCAGGCTACACTCTCAGTTAGTTGGATAAGTTGTTAGGTCAATCTCAGTTATGTCCTCGCCGTTGCGAGGCCCAATTGACCATGTTTGTTGTTTTGAGTGAGCCTGGGGGCTAGGGATACCCCATCAGTGAGAACAAGCAGTCTGCTTGTCCTCGGAGGAAGCGAATGCTACATACCTGTAGAAGGTATTCTCCGAGGACAGCAGGCTGATTGTTCTCACCTACCCGCCCGCCTCCCCTTTGGAGTTGTGTCTTCCCTTGTCTTGTTTTTGCTTGGTACGGGACTAACGAACACGAGCCGGTTCGGGCGGGAAGACGGTCGCGCATGCGCGGTGCACATGGGCGCGTGAGGGCTAGCAAACGTCTTTGCTAGTGAAGATTCCGATTGGAGGGGGATGCCGTGGACGTCACCCATCAGTGAGAACAATCAGCCTGCTGTCCTCGGAGAATACCTTCTACAGGTATGTAGCATTCGCTTTGCCAGTAAACTGTAAAACTAATGTGACTGAAAAATAGGAAACGTAGAGAGAGAGAGAGAAGATCTAAATACACAAAATTATTATAAAGAAACTTACTGGTGAACGGTGTTCTATGTAAGCGTGTAGGAAACTGCAAAGATTGCAGAGCATTTGAGATTGCATCTGTAAATGAGTGATAAATACATAGTGCATGGAAACTCAATAATAGAAGGGTCTTAAATGGGAAACGAAAATCATGGTGAAAGCAGTAAGGGTACTGCATGCAAAACTATGTGAAATGAATGAAAATGAGAAAAATTAAATAAAATAACTCAACAGAGATCTCTTAACTAGAAAAGAGAGGAGATTACCACATGCAGTGCTGTATTGGGCGACAGAAAAGAACGGGAAATAAACTATCCACAAAAAGCCATTTACTCCCGGTTTCTATATAGCACATCTAGAGATCCGCGCAAAATCCAAGATCATTCTATAAGAATGTGCATAACTTAATTGGTTTAACAAGCTAATCAGTGTTGATAACTGCTGTTAAGCAATAATGAGCACTAAATGGCAATAATTAGAATTTATGCACACAACTCACTAAGCGCATTTAATGAACTGTGCAGGCAAAAAGGGACGAGGAAATGGGCAGTTCAAGGGCGTTCTGAAATTTACACACATAGTTATAGAATATGGCCTAGTTTGCCTAAATCTACGCACCGGGATTTGCGCCACATTTTTGTTGGTGTAAATGGCTGATATATGAACTAAGCTTATTCTATATACCACGCCTAAATCTAGGCACCGCTTATAGAATACACTTAGTCGGCATTGATTTCTGCACTTTATTTTAGGTGCTATATATAGAATTCCCCCCCCCCCCTGGGGAAAGTGCTAAAAGCCTTTTTAAAAGGTTCCAATCCCCCTCTACCTGCCAAGAACAAGGCCCCCATCCCACCATTCCCAATCTCCCCCCTGCCAAGAACAAAACTTCCCTCCCACAGATCCTAATCCTCCTCCCACTCTAAAAAGCAAGACACCCTCCCCCATTCAGGATATGTCCCCCCCTCCATGGGCCTACCTAAAATTCCTGGTGGTCCAGCATGGGTGATGGGGGCAGGAGTGAACCCCACTTGTTTCTGCCCAGTACTCGGTAGTACATATGTGCCTCTGCTTTGAATTCTATCCTAGGAAAACGTATGCTTACATTTATACCTGATGTAAAGTTTTATAGATTAAAAAGCATGCATATTTTGATTTTTTTAAAAATATGTGCTTAAATAGAAACCTCTTCCCTAACCTTGGCCTTGAGAATATATAGGCTATACACATATAAGTTTACCAATATATTGAACAGGCAGTTTTGTAGCAGATATTTCTGCGTGTAAAGTATTGCTTTATTCATGGAAAATACCTTTGAAAATTATCCTCCCTGAGACCAGTCAACTTTCTCCCTTTTACTACACAAGTATTTCCATTGACTTTCTTTTAAGTGAATGTGTGTGGCCATTGTACCATTTCCCATTCACAAAAATTGAGCAACATTCTTAATGGTATTTTTTTTTTTTTTTATCCTTTTCACGGCACCACTATTATTCTGAAATATTTATTGTTTCATCACAGTTGGAAATTTCATAAAATGTAGTGCTGTAAACATTTACAAGACAAACATGTATACTGTGAGTTTTTAAAATACTTTCTCTTTACCATGAAATAGATAAGGGTTTTGAATACTGAGCCTTTCATGTTACATTGTTTCTAGTTACAGCTGTCTATGGATCTTTAATCTTTGGCTAGGAGTGTTTAACATGCATACCCTGCAGTGTTATTTTCTGGTAGGCAGCGTTATAGGGTTAACATGTTAATTTGTTCTGCATTCCATCAAAATCCCATTTTGTTTCTTTGTGCAGTGATCCATGGTGTTTTCAGTAATACCTATTATTTAAGTACCACACCATGGTAATACCCTATGTAAGTAACCTTTTGCCCTTTGCTACTTTAATTACTCTTCATTGCATGGTGTTTAAAGAGGTAGCTGACACTTGATGAAAAGGTTAAATATTTTCTAGTTAATTACAATGTTTATCTTTTAAAAAAAAGTAGCCTTTTTGTGTATTCTAAGTGGGATTATACATCAGACATTTAAGAGAAATTAACACCCTGCATCGTAACATATTTTAATTGGGAATAAAATAGGTTTTCATAGTTAACTGGTATTCTGGTTACTTCAGAGGCTGTGTGATACTTTTCAATCAGCCAGAATAATTTTTATATATAAATAATATTGCACCTTGTTTGTTGTGGCTTTCCAGGCTCTATCTTCATATGACTTTACAACAGTACTACTACTACTTATCATTTCTATAGCGCTACTAGACGTACGCAGTGCTGTACACTTGAACATGAACAGTACTGAAACTAATGTGCGCACAAATCTGATAAGTACACAGATACAGTTTTTGAGAAGCCATACACGTTATTGACCTAGACTGCTACTTCACAGCAAGACTATACTGTAAATTTTGTTTTTGTGTGTGTGTATATATATATATATATATATATATATATACACACACACACACACACAAAAACAAAATATATATATATATATATATACAATAGCCATTAAACCCGTTAAAATGGGCGAGCTTTTTGTTTTTAAAAATGTAATGAAAGTGCGACAGGAAGAAATTAAAGTTGAGGGGCGAGTTGTTTGTTGTTGTAAATTTAATAATTCTCACCTCATCCATCCATGTCCAGCAACCCTCCTCTCTCCCCTGCCCTGCCCTCCCCTCTCCTCCATCGATCCATGTCCAGCAACCCTGCTCTCTCCCCTGCCCTTCCCCCATGTCCAGCAGCCCTCCTCTCTCCCCCCATATCCAGAAAACATCCTCTCTCCCCTGCCCTCCCTCCATGTCCAACAACCCTCCTCTTTCCCTTGGCCTCCCCCCGTCCACCAACCCTGCTCTCTCCCCTGCCCTCCTCCCCCCATGTCCAGCAACCCTGCTCTCTCCCCTGCCCTCCCCCATTGTCCAGCAACCCTCCTCTTTCCCTTGGCCTCCCCCCATCCACCAACCCTGTTCTCTCCCCTGCCCTCCCCCCCTGTCCAGCTACCTTCCTTGCCGCCGCTCCCTCCCCCCTCCATGCTGGGCCCCCTGCACTGACATGACAGCGCCTCTCAACTCCGTGTGGAAGCGCTGCAGGCAGCAGAAGATCGAAGCGGGAGCAGCGGCGGCGGCAACGTCGGGGAGGGGGGTGGAGATTGGTGCTTCGGTGACCTCGGGGAGGGTGGTGGAGGGGGAGTGGCAGCGTAGTTAGGGGGCCTGGCACGGAGGGGGGTGGGAGCAGCGGCAACGTTGGGAGGGGGGTGGATGTTGGATCACTGTGACCTGCTGTGCATGCGTGGAATGTTGATGACAGATGCTATCTACTGCACATTTGCGGGTGAGTCGATCACAGCTCATTTATATAGTAGGATGTGTGTGTGTGTGTGTGTGTATATATATATATATATATATATATATATATATATATATATATATATATATAATTGTATTCCAGAAATTATGCATTACATACCAAAAGATAGACATGTCTGAAAATACATAATATCAATGTAGATATGGAAACAATATATTTTTCCACAAAGAAAAGAACCAAAGGGGATCCCACAGACCACCAAATAGAATTGCAAAGAAGAGAGAAGAGTGGGAATGACCAAACAGATGAATTATGTAGTCCAATGCTGATTCATTTGTGTGAGGGATAGAGAAGGTGAGAACTTTCTGTTTATCCCATCTTTTCTTGAACTTTGTCAGTGTTCTTGCCTCCACTACTTCTCAGGTCACATATATGCTTCTTACCTTGCTGATTCTCACACTGGTATCCCTGGAATTTTGATTCCAATTTGGCAACATGTTTTTTTTGGAAGGACACCAAATGTTGTTTATGGACTCCTGAGGAAGATACTCTCACCGAAACACGGGTGGTGTCAAGTTGTGGCTGTTTATTCTTTGAGATTTTTTCAGCTTTTGTGTTACTTTATAATAAAGAGAATCAGTGTTGGCCTACTTAATTCATCTGTCTGGTCATTCCCACTGTTTTTTAGATTTCCACAAAGAAAAACATCATTGACAAATGCAATATAATGTCAACAGCAAGACAGGTACGAGTAGATTAAGGAAACAGATATAATCTGAAAAAAATGTATATTAAGAAAATGTGCAAATTCAATACAGAGAAGTTCAGGCATGATTAATAGTAATACAAATAAAATAATACACCAAAATCAACGTATGTACCTCCATAGGTTAAAGAGGCAATGAAATGGCAAAATTTCTGCTATTTTTCCATCTACAAAGGATTACGCTTGTTCTGGGCTGAAGAAAACATATATTGCCCTGAAATATGACAAAAAACATGTACAAGGCAAAATGCAGTTTTATTGGGCCCAAAGGTCCAGCCAGTGGTCTGACATAAAATAAGAAATTGACATTTTTTTAGTTGAGAGGACTTACAGGTATCTGGATAGATCTGTATTCATTGACTTCAAAACATACCTTGATGATAGCTTTAAAAAAATGGAATCAAATACTAGTGTGGTTCTAACTGAAAGGACATAGTCATAGTGGCCTTTATGACCTACTCCTCCAAAGATTTTTTTCAGAAGCTGCCTCACATTTGAGCTATGAAGTTTACTGATTACTGGAGACCACAATAAATAATATATCCTGTATTCTGCCCATGTCCTACATATGGCATTAAAGAGAATTCTACTTCAGATATTCAGTGACCCACTTCTTAACTTCCAGAATGATTAATAAAGTGTAATCAAGCACTTACTGTAAGATGAAATGGAATTAAGGATACACAGAGCTTAGGTCCACACAACTATGATGAGTCTTTTCTCTATATACCTGGTAAAATTCATTGTGAAAAAGTGATGTGCCCTTGGCATCTTAGTGAGATGGTGGCTCCAGTGCCAGCTCAGACCCCTTTGCCTGAAAAGGAAACTTATTGCTAATTGTAAACAACTTTCCCAGCATACTTTGGTTCGCAAGGTAAAGAATTGGGAGGAAAAGGTTACTTTATATGAGCTAGAAATACTTAGATACCATAAATGGGGTGTTTGCTCTAGAGGATCAAACGTTACAAAACAAAAGTTATCAACGTCAACTAATTCCATGCCACAGGGTGGCAGTATAACACAAATTTACAGAATTTTAGTTTTTTTTCATTTGTTTATTTCTTAGGCTTTATTTATCATCTTTTTGAAGAAATTAATTCAAGGCAGTGTACGAGTGTAACCCAGAACATAGATAGTAAACAGTTTGAAAAATAAAATATTCAAATAACAGTATGCTCTTAGAATGCCAACACAGTACATTTTAAGGGAGCAATTCTATAGGTAGGTGTCTCCTTTTAGGCACCCCAGAGCCACATAATGAGAACTTATTGTATACTGGCATCTGGGCACCCAGATTCTGTTCTCGAATGTTAGTGTAATCCAACAACGTGGGTGCCTAAGATCTAGATATCTGCAGTTACACCAACCATAGACCTGCTCTAACTGTGGGCACCTAAATGCAGCAAGGGTGCGAGTAATGTGCTATATTCTGTAAGTTGCACATGTGAGTGGCAGCCCCTCTCCTGCTCCACCCATGTGAACACCTCCCTAGCAGTTACCCACTGTTAGGGTTAAGTGCAAAAACGGCAGATAATGGCAGTTAAGTGTCAGACAGGAGTGAAACAACAGGTAGGTTCAAAAGTGTTTTCAGGTACTATTCTATAATTTGGTGCTAGTGTTTTTGTATATAACATGAAAAATTGTATTCACATGAGAGGGTTATGGGCAGGTCATAGGCATTACCACTATTCTTGCATTAGCTTTATAGAATTTCTGCATTTATGTGCACAACTGCCGCATTTAGACGCAACTATTTACTCCAGCCATAGACCTGGCATAAGTGGTCACACCCTAAAATTTGGCACTTAACTGGACACCAATGCTAATACCCTATAACAGATTTGGCATACAAATCTGCTGTTGTAGAATACTAGCTTAGCACTCAAAGTTTTAGCGCCTTTTTATTGAATTGACGCCATGCCACTTATGTGCAGTATTACAGAATAGTGCTTAGTTGATTTGCTGCCACTTACCCGCGAAAGTATTGGTAGTTTGTACATTTTTGCACTAAAATGGCATATAAATGCAAGCGCCCAGTTATAGAATTGCCCTTCACAACATCTTATTAGCAAAGGGGACAAGCAGAGGTGGAACATATAGACAGATGAGATAGAATAATAGGAGTTTAGATATATAATAATGGAGGCTAACTTGAAGAAAAATTGCATGTGTATTCAGAAAAGGTGTATGCATCAAATCTCAGCTAGAATATTTGTAGTAAGCAAGACCTGCTGCAGTATATGCAGTTGATATTAATCCTTGTGTGTATGGTTAGATAGTTAATTGCCTCTTCCGTTAAAGATTTGGGAGAAGTCTGGCTTTCACCTGCTTCCTGAAGCAGAGGTAGTCTTGTATTAGGTGTGTGAGGCTACTCCTGATAAGGCTTTCAGGCAGGCGTCATATCACACGATTTCCTTTGGAGAGAGTGTAGTTAGAAATGCTCTTTGGAAGGACCTGAAAGACCTTGGAGACACATAGAGAGATCCTGTTCAAGTATTCATGGCCTATATCCTTTAAGGGCCTTGAGGATCAGAGACGAAGTTTTAAATTTAGCTCTTTATTGTACTGGTAGCCAGTGACATTTTTGCAGAAATGGTGTGATGTAATCATGTTACTTAGAACGTTCTATAAATTGTGCCGCAGCATTCTGAATCAGTTAGAGCTGGTTCAACTCCTTTGTAGGAACACCAAAGCAGAGTACATTATAGTAATCCATCCTTGATGTTATCAATGCATGAACCACCATGATGAGACTAGTATTGTCAATAGATGGAGAGAAACAGTATAGTTGTCGCAAGTGGTAGCGGTAGCTCTTAAAGGTTGCTTGGATTTGGGGGATCTGCATAAATGTTGAGTCCAGTCCAGCTGTACCCCAAGGTTTATGATTTGTGATCTTGGGGGGGGGGGGGGGGGAGGTTGTATCTTCCAAAAGGGAGTTTGATGGCTGGTATGTGACTGTTTATATTAGGAACCCACAGGAGCTCTGTTTTACAGCAAAGATTTAGAACTAAGTATCCATCGACTGAATAAGCTCAGCAGATTGATTGAGGTATATATTAAACAAAAGAGGCTGTACTATGGATCCCCAGGGCATCCTGCAAATTGGTGGCTGATGTGGCAATGAGGTGCTGCTGAACAGTAAACTATCTGGTAAGTAGGATCTGAACTAGGCAACTACTGTGCCACTGATAGCTGTTTTTGTCAGTCATGGTAGCATGGTATTGTGACCCACAGTGTCAAAAGCTGCTGAGAAATCCAGCAGCACCTACACTAAGGCAAATCCCCAGTTACAGTTTCTGTGGTGATGATCTAACAGGGATATGAGGACCATCTTCATTCCATAATGCATCTGCATCCAGAATGACACCGATCCAGCCAGTTTCTCTCTTCTAGCTAATCGTTGAGTTGAATGCAGACTGACTGTTCTGTAAATTTTCTTAGAACTGGGATGTTAGATACTGGCCAGTAACGTTCCAGCTTATCCTGGTCAAGGTTGTTCTCGTTTTTTTTAGCAGAGGATGCAGCCCTTTTTTTTTTTGTTAAGCTTTTGGTAGCTGGCCATTAGAAAGAGAGGAATTCATTAATTTTTTGGCCCCTTCCCTGGGAACCCTGCTTGCTAGCTGCACTATCTTTGATGGTAAAAGAAACATGTGATCAGTTGAGGGCCCCTTAGGATTTTGTCAAAGCCCTTCTCTGTTATCAGGTTTAAAGAGTCCCATATGTCTGTGTATGGGGAGGGCAAGTTTATGCACTGCTGGTTAACTGACAGGAGACATGATGAGACTGCCTGTGGATCCTGGTAGAGACTTGATTTTGTTTCAAAGTATGCAGCAAAATCATTGTTGGACAGGCTGATTCTGTTGTGGGGGTTGCATTAAATCGTTTACTATGCTGAGTGGGTGTTTGGTTGAATATGCATTGAGAGAAATGTTGGGGTAGTATTCAGCCCATGGTGGTCAGCGGTTTTTGAGCCACAGACAGCTGTGGGCAGAACTGAGTGTGGATATTCAGTGCAGAGCCATATCTAGGCCCCAGCATTGAATATCTGGTTACAGCAACTAGCTTGAAGTTAACTGCATACCAGATGTTATTCAGACCAATGCTCACTTGTTTGATAAAGCTACAGCAGCCTTTTTGCTGTGCTAACTATATCCACTTAGATAATCAGTTAGCAATCTGAATATCACCAGTTAAGTACCAGCTCTGCTCAAACTCCGCCCACGGACCCACCTGCACTAACTGGACAGTGAAGGGCAGTTAGTGCTGATATTCAGAAGCAATGTTCAGTTAAGTGCTACTGAATATCAACAGATAGGCAAGCACAAGCGATTTAACTGAGCAGGAGGCTCTCTTGCCCGGTTAAATCACTTTGAATTTTTTTTTTTTTTGCTGCTATTAAGCCTTGGTGGTACTTTGTCATATGTTTCCCACAGTTCAACCTGTCCTGACCCAGGCAAGATTTACACCATGTCCTTTCCAGTTTCTGCCCTTTCTACTTCAATTTCTGGAGAGAACAAACATAAGCAGGCTCTATGTATTCCAGATATCAAATTACTCTGACATAGTAGTTGCCTTTTCATCTACATGGGAATAGTCTAAGACCTCTAGGAAATTCTCAACAGTAAGATTCTTGTCTCTGATTTCCTTTTAAAATTTTGGAAAGTGCCATCTGTTTCAGGTGGTCACTTAGAGAAAATTTGATTAAAAAGTGGTCTGTCTATAATAGAGGTATTTTATTCCTTGAGGATAAGCAACATAGCTAGTCCTCACAGCATGGGTGGCACCTTCAACAGAGCCCACGCAGGAAAGCTTTTCCAGCTGAGCATGTACCAGAAGATTTTGACGCTCTTCATCATGCATGCACATCATTTGTCACCTGCTGCTGTCATGCGGGACCACCTTAGTCTTTGTCTTTTCATGGAACTGGTCAGACATGGGTCACCCGACCTCACCTCAAGATGATGTTTCTTGATCAGATTTGCATTTTTTGTAAGTTTTTTATCATGACCTGTCCTTGTTAGTGTCTTGGTTATGTTGTCTGTCATTTTCAGATTTCTTTTATTTGTTTTACTTCTTGCTGTGTATTCCTCATTGAAAATTACATACTCCTGCTTGGGTACTTGTTTTCAAAATCAAGTCATATGATTTTTGCAGTGGCTGATTTGCCAGATGAGATGTCTTCCCCCCCCCCCCCACCCCCCCAAAACAAAACAAAAAATCTACCAGCAGTTTTAACATGTGTAGTAATACTGCTACTAATTATGATTGCTATAGCACTACTAGATGTACGCAGTGCTGTACACATTATATGCAGGTATTTTCTCTGTCCTTAGTGGGCAATGGAGGGTTAGGTGATTTGCCCAGGATCACAATCAGCTGCACTAGGAATTGAACCCAGTTCCCCAGGATCTCAGCCCACTGCACTAACCATTAGACTACTCCACCACTCTGGTACAATAGCACTATATCCATTATGGATACTAATAACTTATGCCTGCAATGCCTGGGCCCTTACCACAATCCCTCTTGTTGTAGATGATGTTCACAGATGTCCAAGAGAGGTATTCTTGGTTTTTAATTTTTATTATTTTATTTATTTGACATATCCTGAAACTCAGGTTCAATGTGGCTAACATAGCAAAAACATTCAAATGGTACATGATATGTCAAATTAAACAGATTTTCAATAGAACATTATGCAAATGTTAAAATCTTGAATTGAACCAATATAGAAGGAAAAGAGCAGATAGTTGTAGGAGCACAGAAGCTAGAGAAAAAAGAAGCCTTAATTTAACATGGAATAACTATTTGATATTGTAGTAATATTCAGTAATATAAGGATGGGTGAAATGGAAATAAATTCTATGACAAGTGAGGCATATTTTCAAAGCACTTAGCCTTCCAAAGTTCCATAGAAACCTATGGAACTTTAGAAGGCTAAGTGCTTTGAAAATATGCCTCAAAGGGTTTTTAAAGAAGATAAAGGATTGGTAAGAAGTGCTGGGTACAGCATTGATTCAGATTGAGTTCATTGGTATCTTGAAGACTGAAGTAAAGAAATGTGTATTCAATGAGCTTCGAAATGACATGTAATCATTAATATATCTAATTGGTTTAGGTAAGGAGTTCCAAATTTTGGTTTCTTGGTATAAGAAGTTTGCATTATGGATTGTTTTATAGATTATATTTTTACAGTTTGGAAAATGTGAGATATTCTGTGGAGGATTTTATTGCATTATGAGGAGATAATTCAATAGATCATTCATATAGAATGGAGACATGCCATATAGGATTTGGTGAATGAAAATGCATAATTTGAATGATATTCATTATTTAATTAGTAACCAGTGTAATTTGACTAGAAGAGGGGAAGCTTTAGCGAAGCGTTGAGATCTACAGATAAGACATGCCACAGTATTTTGGACAGTGAGAAATTTTTCTTCGAATTTTCCCACGTACAGGTTGGCTAAATCGGGTGCCATGCTAGCACCCATCGCGGTACCTTTGATCTGTTGGTAATATATATCATTAAATCGAAAGTAATTTTTAGTAAGTGCTATGGTTGCGCACGTTAAAATCAAATGATTAGGTATTCTGCGATGCGTGGTCCTTTTTTGTAGGGTTTCTTCAATTACGTTCAGTGCTTCAAGTTGAGGAATATTGGTGTAAAGAGACTCAATGTCCATAGTTACCATAATGGTATCTGTAATTGGTCCATCATAATGTTCAAGAATATTGATCATATGAGTAGTGTCTTGTACATATGACGGAATGATGGGTACAAAAGGCCGTAAAAAGAAATCCACAAAAATGGATAACGGTTCTAAAATGGAACCTTTTCCGGAAACAATGGGCCTTCCTGGTGGGCTGGTGGTGGACTTGTGTATTTTTGGTAATATTCATTATTTATTATTTATTTATCATTATTTCTTATTTATCATTTATTATTTATTATTTATTTTTTATTTTTCATTCTAATTTTCATTTTTATTATTTATTATTTATTTTTTATTTTTTATTGCCTCTCCTGCTTTTCTGTGCCCGTTTTTTGTTTCTCAGCTCTCTTTTCAGTATTTTTTCATTTAGTCTTTATTTCCCAAACAGCAGTCCCCGTCATCCTCAAGTTAGATAGTGTTTGTTTTTCACATTTTTTTCTTTTGCTCACGTCACTTCCGTTTCAGCGTGATTTTCCACACTTTTTTTATTACACATTTTTGATGTTTTATTTTTCTTTTTCCATTTTGCACAGCTTTACCGCTTTTTTGTGCCTATTTTTCGTCCAACAGCCCTTCTTCAGTATTTTCATCCAATTTTTACTTTCCAGACAGCAGTCTCCGTCATCCTCTATTCAGACAACGTTTTTTTCATTGCTTACGTCACTTCCGTCCTAGCGTGATTCTTCTCACATTTTTTCATTACATATTTGTGTTGTTTCTTTCCCCCCTTTTTTTAGTTCTTCCCACATGATTCTACTTCATTTTTTATATATTTTTTTCATTTTTATTTTTATTTTTATTTTTCTTCTCAGTATACACGGCACACAACAGTGCGCGTCACTTCTGGGAATGAGTCATCGGCTTCCGTGCATTTCGGCGTTTTTTCTTTTGGCGCCTTTTTTCATTTATAATGCTCGCTTTTTTCATTGCATCTTTTTTCTGAACCACATCGCGGACAGCGCTAGCTGTGTACCTGACGGTCACTTGATTTCTAACGAAGTCTTTTTAAAGGTTAGTATCCCTACTCCTTAAAGATTAAGATCGCTAGCTTGTGGCATTACTCAATGCTTCATTTTTCTTTAATTGAAATTACGTATAAGCGTTAATTTTTTCCATTCTTTTTCATATACATTTCTTGTTTATGTACCATCATGTGATCTTAGGTTAGGCTTTGTGTCACTCTTCCAGTTCTCCTACAAATTTGATAGCCTCAGCCCCTTATCCTATGCATCTTCTATTTTTCAAGTACATTTAGGTGTACACATAACCCTTCATTTTTTTCCAACAGACTATAACGTTACGTTTGAACAACTATCATTGATATTCTTTGACAATATCTTGTCACAAAGGTCAGTGTCTCTCAACCATATCACATATTTCTTACATTTAATCACCAAGGGTTATTTATTTTCATTTGTTAGTTTCAATTTCATTCTTACGTTCCTTTCCCTTGACAGAAAATTTCATAAAGTTTTTTGCCACGTAGTTCAGTATAAGCAAATTTGTTTTAAATGATAATTTCGTTTTATTTGCATTTCATTCATCCTACAACCTCTGATATCTAAATTTGCCATTTTTTCCAGTTCACTTAAGTGACATTACATTATATATTCTATATTGAATAGTTCTAAATATGTAAGTCATGTATTATGTGTCATATATAATGGCATCAAAGTTTTTTATGTTTTTTATGCTAATATGTCTAAACCTTTTAATTTATCTGTTTTTTAACATATACATATGTTTGTTTAATATTTACTTGTTATTATTTGCTCTATTTTTTGCATCTTTTAGCATGTTTTTTGCCATCCATTATATTACCATTTTATATATTTTATATACAGTATGTTTTTATGCTTGTATTTTATTATTCATTTCAGTTATATATATATATATTTTATGCATTATTATTTATTGTTTTCCTTTTTTTCATATAAATGTATGTTTTTATAGACTCCTGATGCAGGCCTGACGGCCGAAACACAACGTTGTGTCGAGTCTCCAAATTTCTTAATAAAATTATTCATTGTTCCCACATCCTCCAGTCTCTGGCTTCCTTGGTCGCTCTCCCACTTTTCCTGTGACTCTGTTTTTTATCGTGGGGTGTTTGAGTTCTCCGCTTTTTTGGCGGATTTTCTCCCGAATAAGATGGGAGATAAAGGAGAGCCCTGCTGTACTCCACAACTGGGGGACAATGATGACGAAATTGTACCTGATTGTTTGACTTGGTAAGGTCTTCATTTTACGAATCTAGAGAACCAATTTGACTACTCCACGTATACCTAATGTTCTATGATATTAAGAAGAATATCATGATCTATGGTGTCAAAGACACTAGACATCAAATTGGAATATTAAGATCTTATTATCTTTACTTAATTCTCGTCTAAAGTTAGCTAGGAGAGTGGTAAGGACTGTTTCAGTACTATAGGATGGCCTGAAACTGTATTGCGAACTCTGTATTATGGAGTGTAGTTGAAGGTCATGCATGAGTTGATGTGTAACCAGACCTTCCATTATTTTGACTAATAAAGGAATTGATGCTACTGGTTTTTAGTTGGAGACTGTGCTTTGGCTAATTTGGGTGTTCTTCAGGATGGGAGTCAGAATGATGTTTCCATTTTGAGAAGACAGTGAACCTTGAGATAACATCGATAAGATTAGAGTGTAAATAGTTTATGAATTGAGTAGGAGCTGTTTTGAGGAGATATGATGGTCAGTGGAAATAATGAAATTAATTAGTATCTTGAGTTAAAAACTTTATGAACAGGAAAGCTGTTAGGGATTTGCAGAAGGACAGGTAGCTATCATTATGTCTGGAGAAAGCTAAGGTGAGCGTCTGTGAGTGGGGCATAAGACGTTTTTTAGTGGTACCCTGTTCTCTAAAGGTCTTAGCTGATTGTATATTCCTATCATCAACCTATTCTGACACTGTAGTTGTCTTTTCTGTATATTCATAACATCAACCTATTCTGACACTGTATTTGTCTTTTCATCCACATGTGGATAGTCCAAGGTCTCTAGGAAATTCTCAGTAGTCAGCTTTTTCTTGTCTCTTCCAAACTCTGAGAGGTGCCATTTGTTTCAGGTGGTCAGTTAGGAATAACGTAATTAAAAAATGGTTTGTCAATGATAACATAAGAATGGCCATACTGGGTCAGATCAGTGGTCCATCTAGCCTAGTATCCTGCTTCCAACAGTGGCCAATCAAGGTCACAACTACCTGGCAGAATCCCAATTAGTAGCAACATTCCATGCTACCAATCCCAAAGCAAGCAGTGGCTTCCCCTGTGTCCATCTCAATAACAGACTGTGGACTTTTCCTCTAGGAACTTGTCCAAACCTTTTTTTTAAACCCAGTTACGCTAACCGCTGTTACCACATCTTCCGGCAGCAAGTTCCAGAGCTTAACTATTCTTTGAGTGAAAAAATATTTCGTCCTATTTGTTTAAAAAGTATTTCCATGTAATTTCATTGTGTGTCAACTGGTCTTTGTACTTTTTGAAACAGTGAAAAATTGATTCACTTTTTTATCTGTTTTACACCACTCAGTATTTTATAGACCTCAATCATACCCTCCCCCCCAGCTGTCTCTTTCCAAGCTGAAGTGCCCTAACCTCTTTAGCCGTTCCTTATACAGGAAGAGTTCCATCCCCTTTATCATTTTGGTTGCTCTTCTTTGAACCTTTTCTAATTCCACTGTATCTTTTTTGAGATACAGAGACCAGAATTGAATGCAGTACTCAAGGTGCGGTTGCACCATGGAGCGAGACAGAAGCATTATAATATTCTTGGTTTTATTTTGCATCCCTTTCCTAATAATTTCTAGCATCCTGTTTGCTTTTTTGGCTGCTGCTGCACACTGGGCAGGGGATTTTAGCATTCTGTCTATAATGACATCTAGATCGTTTTTTTTGAGTGCTGACTCCTAACATGGACCCTACCATCAGGTAACTATGGTTTGGATTATTCTTCTTAATGTGCATCACAATGCATTTGTCCACATTAAATTTCTTCTGCCATTGGATGCCGAATCTTCCAGTTTCTAAGGTCTTCCTGCAATTTTTCATTCTCCGCGTACATTTTGACAACTTTGAATAGTTTTATTTCATCTGCAAATTTAATCACCTCCCTCGTCATTCGAATTTCTAGATCATTTATAAATATGTTAAATAGCACCTGTCCCAGTACAGATCCCTGCTGTACTCCACTGTTCACCCTCCTCCATTGAGAAAAATAGCCATTTAACCCAATGAGTTGTTGGGTGACCAGGCCTTTCATTACTTTAACTAACAGTGGAATAGACTACAGGCCTGTAGTTTGAAACTTCATTCAAGCTGGATTGTGGGTTTTTGGGAATGGGGGTTAGGATTAGTTTTGCATTTTTTCAAGAAAAAATTCCATGAGATAGCTTAAATGTTATATTTGATTGCAAGCATTGTAGGAACTGTTGAGGAGCTGATTTTAAGAGGTAACTGGGACATGGATCAAGTATACATTGAGAGGATGCATATTTTAGTAGGTAGTGCTTGACTGAGTCTAATGTTGGTTTGGAGAAGGAAATCCATATTCTGTCTTCAGTAAGGCAGTTGGGAGATGTGGCAGGTATATTGAAAAGATTTGTGACTGGACTTGTAGAAACTTTCAGGTTGTTCCTGATTTTGACAATTTTCTGTTCAAAATAATTTGCTAGTTGGTCAGCAGAAGAAGCTGATTCATTGCTAGTAGAGGTTGTGTGTTTACTAGATTGTTAACTAGGGCATAGAGTTTCCTAGTATTTAGAGAGAATTGGCCAATATATTTGGCATAGTGAGATGTTTTGGCTTTTGTTATTTTATTTTTGTACCCTCTTAGTGATTCTCTGCAATTTTCCCAATTCATTTTGGTTTTTGATTTTGACCATAATCTTTCTAGATGTCTGCAGTTTCTTTTTGCGTTAAGGATGTCCTCTGAGAACCAGAGTGAGATTTTCTTGGTGGGTCTGAGTTTTGTTTTAATTGATGGTATATCATTAAGCACAGTTGTACATAGGTTGTCCCAGGTGTGGTTAAAGTCATTACTGAGTGAAGATGTGTGGAGTATGTCTAACGGGATATTGGACCAAAATTCTTCTAAGTTAATTTTGCCTCTTGTTTTGAAAGTAGACTTTTTGTTTTTTATAAATGTATTCGAGTTATTTTCTTTCCTATTAAGTGAGAAATTTAGTTTAAAATTGTCTGACCAACATGTTGGCAACCATGAAACTTCAGATATTTGAAAGTTGGTGGAGTCTGTGAATCTATGAGCTACACTATCAAGTTGGTGACCTTTGTTATGTTATTTGAAGTTGACGGGGGTAATTTGCATCCTATATTCTGTTCTCCCATTAAACACTCCTGGCTTTCTTTCACCAGTATTGAAACCTCTCTATCAGGATTCCCTAAAGATCCTGTTTCAATAGTATTCTTCAAGGATACTCAACACCAAACCATGTGCTCCTGGGTGACTGTCTGCTCCCCCCCCCCCCCCCTATTTTAGTTTAAAATTCGCTGTATCTGCTTTTTAAATATTAGCACCGGCAACCTAGTTCCATCCTGGTTAAGGTGGTGGTCATCTTTTCGGAATAAGCTCCCCCTTTCCCAGAATTTTGCCCAGTTCCTAACAAATCTAAATCTCTCATCTGTGCATCATCGTCTCAATCATGGGTCCTGCAATTTCCGAAAATGCTACCCTGGAGCATCTGGATTTCAGCTTCTACCTAAGAGCCTAAATTTGTCTTCCAGAACCCGCCTCCCATATTTTCTTGTGTCATTGGAACTCACATGTACCAAGACAGCTGGCTGCTCTCCAGCACTAAAATGCTATCTAGGTGATGCTTGAGGTCTGCCACTTTCGCACCAAGCAGGCAAGTGACTAGGTGATCCTCACGCCCACCAGCCAGCCAGCTATCTACATGCCTAATGATCAAATCACCAACTACAGCAGCTGTCCTAACCCTTCCCTCCTGGCCAGAAGCTCCTGGAGACACATCCTTACCCAGAGAAATGTCCTCTTCTCTCAGAACTTCTCAGTGGTGTTATTTCAATACTGCTATCCTGGTATTCTGGGATGTCAGCCCCTTTATAGAATACCAAGTCTAGTATGTAACCCTTTTTATGAGTGGGAGAATTGATCACCTGTATGAATCCTTGTGTTTGTCATAGTGTCCAGGAAGACAGCTGTGGTGCTATCTGGGAATTGGATGTGTAGATTTAAATCTCCCATGATCACCATCCTAGGGTAATTCAGGGTCACTTGTGTAATCAGATCAAAGAGTTCGTGCACAGATGATGTGTTGTTACAAGATGCTTGGTACAGATTGGTTTCTCCTCTTCTAGGTGGATTTAAAGAGATTTTGATCCATGTAGCTGCGGAAGTAATTCTGCTCAGATTGATTGTATGCTGAATCAGGACTGCTACCCTCCACCCCATCTTCCTAGTCTTGGTTGATATTGAATGTTGAAATCTGTTGGGCATAGTTCAGACAGTGGTAAACCCCCGCTTCCATCTTTCCAGGTTTCACTTATTTCTAAAATGGTATTGGCTGAGATGGTAGAAATAGAACCCTTATACTTATGCATTGTTCTGGGAATTTGTGCATTTCCATTTAGCGAGTGAACAGTTTATGCTGCTTGTGCACAATAGACAATGGGCCTCATTTAGACAGTGTTTATTTTTCCTCATAGACAACAGATTGGGGGGGGGGGGGGAGCCTTACTGATTCAGGCCCTATGGGCCAGATGTACTAAAGCGGTTTTCCCATTCTTTATCTGTGGTGAAGAAAAAGCTCAGTATGTTTGATATTGCATGTGGGGTGCTGGCGAGGCTTTTTATGTTGGTTTTTATGGTAAACCAGTAGAGGGTGTGGAAACACCAGTAACTGAGACAAATGTGATAATGAGCAACAATTGTGTGGAAAATGATATTAACATTCAAAACACAGTACTGTGATTCATTGTCTCAAAAATAAATCACTCTTTTTTTTTATTTACATAATGCTATGATTGTGCTTGAAAGTATATTGGCTTATTGCATATAATTTTAGAAGCACATAATTAGTAATGTAGCTGAAATGTTAGTAGTAGGCAATTATGATCAATAGACCGGAAAAGAACAGTTTCAGTGAGACATTACAAATGTGCCATGTATTCATCTGGTTAGCACTTTCTACAAATGAGAGAAAATGCATTATTTATTTCATAGTAAGTTTCAGTTCAACTAAACTCAGTTTAGTGGGGGGATTTTTAAATTATCAAACCATTCCAACAGCATATAAATAGTTGTACACCATTTTAGGCAGTCAGTTATCAACTGGGGAAGCAATTAATAAATCTTTAAAATATTGTCCACTGTAGTATTAGAGTTGGAACAAAGTTTATTTTTTTCTCTTACATAAAGTACATAAGTACAGGGCCGTGCCTAGGGTCTCTGGTGCCCCCCTTCAGACCATCAGTTGGCGCACACACATGCGCACGCACGCCCCCCCCCCCCCCCATGCTTTAAATTTACCTCTCTCCACCTCTGGCTCCGACATCTGCGCAGCGTCAATGAAAGTGCTGCCTGTCTGACGTCTCTCCACCAGCCTTCCCTTCGCTCGTTCGTTCCCTCTGTGTCCCGCCTTCTTCTGACATCATTTCCTTGAGGGCGGGACACAGAGGGAACAAACGAGCGAAGGGAAGGCTGGTGGAGAGACGTCAGACTGGCAGCGCTTTCACTGACACTGCGCAGACATCAGAGGCGGAGTGAGGTAAATTTAAAGTGCCAGGGAATCGGGGATGGAGCGGAGGAGTAAGGTTTTTTTTTTAATACAACTTGACGGCGTGGCGCCCTTGAAGGCAGGTGCCCCCCTGCGGCACTTACCATGCTTACTGTGTTGGCACGGCCCTGCATAAGTATTGCCATACCAAAGGTCCATCAAGCCCAGCATCCTGTTTCCAACAGTGGCCAATCCAGGTCACAAATAATTGGCAAGATCCCAAAAAAGTACAAAACATTTTATACTGCTTACCCCAGAAATAGTGGATTTTCCCAAAGTCTATTTAATAATGGTCTATGGATTTTTCCTTTAGGAAGCCGTCCAAACCTTTTTTAAACTCCGCTAAGCTAACCGCCTTTACCACATTCTCTGGCAACGAATTCCAGAGTTTAATTACACGTTAAGTGAAGAAACATTTTCTCTGATTTGTTTTAAATTTACTAGATTGTAGCTTCATCGCATTTTTGGAAAGCGTAAACAAACACTTCACATCTACCTGTTCAACTCCACTCATTATTTTATAGACCTCTATCATATCGCCTCTCAATCGCCTTTTCTCCAAACTGAAGAGCCCTAGCCACTTTAGCCTTTCCTCATAGGGAAGTCGCCCCATCCCCTTTATCATTTTTGTCGCCTTTCTCTGCACCTTTTCTAATTCCACTATATCTTTTTTGACATGTGGCGACCAGAATTGAACACAATATTCGAGGTGCGGTCGCAACATGGAGCGATACAAAGGCATTATAACATCCTCATTTTTGTTTTCCATTCCTTTCCTAATAATACCTAACATTCTATTTGCTTTCTTAGCTGCAGCAGCACACTGAGCAGAAGGTTTCAACGTATCATCAATGACGACACCTAGATCCCTTTCTTGGTCCATGACTCCTAATGTGGAACCTTGCATGATGTAGCTATAATTCGGGTTCCTCTTTCCCACATGCATCACTTTGCACTTGCTCACATTAAACATCACATTTAGACGCCCAGTCTCCCAGTCTTGTAAGGTCCTCTTGTAATTTTTCACAATCCTCTCGTGATTTAACGACTTTGAATAACTTTGTGTCATCAGCAAATGTAATTACCTCACTAGTTACTCCCATCTCTAGGTCATTTATAAATATGTTAAAAAGCAGCGGTCCCAGCACAGACCCCTGTGGGACCCCACTATCAAACCCTTTTCCATTGAGAATACTGACCATCTAACCCTATTCTGTGTTTTCTATCTTTTAACCAGTTTTTAATCCACAAAAGAACACTACCTCCTATCCCATGACTCTCCAATTTTCTTTGGAGTCTTTCTTGAGGTACTTTTTCAAATGCCTTCTGAAAATCCAGATACACAATATCAACCGGCTCACCTTTATCCACATGTTCGTTCACCCCTTCAAAGAAATGTAGTAGATTGGTAAGGCAAGATTTCCCTTCACTAAATCCATGTTGACTTTGTCTCATTAATCCATACTTTTGAATATGCTCTGTAATTTTGTTCTTTATAATAGTCTCCACCATTTTGCCTCGCACCAACGTCAGACTCACCGGTTTATAATTTCCCAGATCTGATTTTGAAAAATGAAACAACATTTTAAATTATTTTTTTCCCGTGCTTTATGTGACTGAATTGAGTGTTAGTTACATGTTGGGTGCCTGCATTTTATGCACCCCACGTATAATACTAGCTCGTGCTAAAATGTTTGCATGCCTGTAGCGCAGCTTAGTAAACAAGGCCCTTAATATGTAAAAGGAAGGAATAATCAGCTCATGGGCTGACACCGCAGTTCCTAGGGCTTTGTTTGGAATAAACCTTCCTTAGAATGATTCTCCACAATAGCTCGCTTACATCATTTATTCCCTCCTAGTGAAGTAACGTGAATTCAGAGTTCAATGAGTGATATAAGAGTCTTTCAAATAAACTAATCTCCACTTAGTATAAATCAGGAACAGTAAATACTTGTCCTCAATGAATAAGTCTCTTCTTATTGTAAATCCAGCCACTAATAACAAGCCATAAACGTGACCAAAAAGTGTATCTGGCACTTATCTAAAAGATGTTTCTTTTTAAATTCATCATCCAACAGAGCACTCTGTTTTGGAGAATCCTTCCTCAGGGACAAAACTTCTGTTCATATGATTTTTAAAATGCCAGTCTTTCATCAAACACTTCCAGCTGTGAGCTTTTCTCTATGTGGCCAAGTTCGAAGCAGTAAGACTACACAGGGCAGGAAAAGACACTCTTTGGATATGAGAGAAGATACTAGAGCACTGGGAGCGACATTTTTATTGGCCCATATGTGCAAATGTATTGTGTGATATTTAGGAGTAAAATATGTGTGTTATATGCAAGAACATGACCTGAAAGAGTTATCTGGTGGTAGGTCATCATTGTAATGTTGATGATTAAAAGAAGTCTAGGCCTTTTTTGTTATATTAGCTTTTTCTTAGGTAGATCTCCATATTTGTTGTGCTACTCTCCCTCACATAGTGGTCTAATGAGGGGCAAATATGTGTGCTGTAAAATATATTTAGGGTTTTATTCTTTTTTTTGTAAATTTTCTATAGCACAATATTACCTTGTATTTCTGTGACAAGTGGATGTTTGTAAATTGTTAATTTAAATCTATAAATCCAGTAGTAAACATGGCCACATGGTCATTTGCTAGATATTTTTTTGTTCAGTGTGTTTATATTTTAGGACCATTTTCTGGGGGTATCCAAGAGGAAAATCCACAAAAACAAGCCATTGGGATGTATGGAGGGCCAGCATTTATAGTAAACTGGCCAGATAGACATCCCAGCAGAGCAGTGGGGCACCCTAAGGGGTACTGCAGTGAACTTCAAATAAAAGGTCCTAGGTATACATCTCACTGTTACCCTCTTATATTATATGGTGAGCCCTCCAAAACCCACCAAAATCTTACTGTACCCAACTGTACATCCTACAATAGTCCTTATGACTGCAGGTGTCACCTATATGTAGGTACATTCATAGGCGGTCGGTGGCCCAACTGTTTGGGGAGGCTAAAGGGGGCGTGGTTAGGGGTGGGGCCAGGGGCAGGGCTTACATCCATAATTGTCTGACAACACACAGAAAAAAATAAATAAAAATAAAATAGTCACAATACCTTTTATTAAATTTAGATATTAGCTATGTATCATATGTCAAAGAATAAAGTGGTTGCTCAAAGCATATACTAACCATAGTCTCTCAACTGCAAAACACTATGCACAAATCTGTGCAAAAACACACTCAGAACCTTACTGTACCATAAATATTACACTGGGCAGACTCTAATACACCAATATACCACCCATACGGAAAATGCAGACCGTCAACAATATGAAACAAGGGATCATAATATCACAATTCTCATGTAGAGCCACAAAACACCCTTTTAGGGTGGATAGTGTTCACAGTGAGCTCCTTTTATTAACAGTCATATGTAGGTCCTTCAAGAGGTAATGTGTCATGATTTAGGCTCTATACACTTTCTGATGTTTTCGTGCCACCTCAGTAAGGCCAACAGACAATCTCTCCACTGCAAAACACTATACACAAACTTGTGCAAAAACACACTCATAACCATACCAAATCGTAACAGCACTAATTCCAAGAACAGGACGAGCTACAACCTTATGCGTGGAAAGGCAGCACTGTAATTACACCGGGCTCTAAAACACCAGTACACTACCTAATGAAAAACAAAAAGGGCTTCAAATACTACACACTAGCAGAATTCTGCACATTGATCACACATGAAAAACACATGACACAACAGATATGAAGGCAAAATACTGAACTGGAAAGTTACCTTAAGAAGTCAGACTCAGCATGCAGCAATACTAGAAAAATTGAAACTTACATGCAAAATATCACAGATGCACATTTCCAAAAGCTGACATATTCCAGTTAATAAATTCTGAATAAAATACTTTTTTTCTACCTTTGTTGTCTGATCATTTAGTTTTTCTATTCGCTTTGGTCCCAGTGTCTTCTGTTTTATGCAGTGTCTTTTTTCCATTTGATATTTTTTCTCTCAACATGTCTACCATCCTCCTGTGTCCTTATGTGTCCTGTCTACCATCTGTAGCCCTGCCCCTATCCTTTCTCCAGTTTCAGCATCTGCCCTCAAAGTGTTCCGATCCAGCCCTTAAATTCAGCAATTTTCTCTCCATCCATATCCAGCATTTCTCCTCACTCCCCTCCCCTCCATCCATGCAGGGTCGCCGAGAGGGGGGGGACAGGGGGGACAAAATTCCCCAGGCCCGGGCTTCCAAGGGGGGCCTGGCGCTCAGTGGCGTACCAGGGGCGGGGTGGTGGGGGCAGTCTGCCCCGGGTGTCAGCTGGTGAGGGGGTGCTCCGCTCCCGCTGCTCCCACGAAAAGGTCGCTGCAGTCCCCACCTGCCTACCAGCTCCGATGACAGCCAACAGCCCTCTCTTCCTTCTCCTGCCACCACCCTGGCTTTAAAAAAAGAAATCGCTGAAGCGGCGTCGCAGGCAGCGCCTCGCGTCTGCCCTGTTTGTAAAAAAAAAAACAAATCGGCTCATTGGCCCTTCCCTCACTGTGTCCTGCCCTCCTCTGAGGAAACTTCCTATTTCCGCGAGGGCGGGACACAGTGAGGGAAGGCCCAACGAGCCAATTTGTTTCTTTTACAAGCAGAGCAGACACGAAGTGCTGCCTGCGATGCCGCTTCAGCTATTTCTTTTTTTAAAGCCAGGGTGGTGGCAGGAGAAGGAAGAGAGGGCTGTTGGCTGTCATCGGAGCTGGTAGTCTGGTCGGGTCAGGTTGGGGGGGCTCAGATGGGAGAAGGGGACTAGAGAGGGGCTCAGATGGGAGAAGGGGCCAGGAAGGAAAATTGGGCCATGCCTGGGGCTGGTGGGAGGTCTGGGGCTGAAAAGGGGGGCCCTAATGCAAGGCATGTGGATGAAGGGGGCTGGAACTGGGGGGCTGAAAAGTAGGGTAGGTAGGATAAGGGGGCTGGTACTGGGACTGGGGGCTGAAAAGGGGCAGGGGCTGAAACTGTGGGGACTGGGGGCTGAAAATGAGACACAGAGAAGTGGCTGGGGCTGAAGCTCGGGGGCTGGTGAGAGAAAAGGGCTGTGGTTGAAACGGGGGACTGGTGGGATAGTGGGGATGAAACTGGGGGATGAAAAGAGGGGGCATGTGGGAAATGTGGGCTGGGGCTAGAGCTAGGGGCAGGTGGGATAAGGGGGCTGGAACTGGGGACTGAAAAAAGGGCAGAGAAAGAGAGGGGACAGATCCTGGATGGAAGGGGGAGCAGACCCTGGATGGATGGGAGAGGGAGGGCAAATGGTGGATTGAAGGGGCAGAGAGAAAAGGCAGACAGTGGATGGAAGGGGGAGAGAGAGAGGGCAGACGGTGGATGGAAGGGGCAGAGATAGAGGGCAGATTTGGATGGAAGGGAGAGAGAGTGCAGACACTGGCTGGAGGGGACAGCAGAGAGGGAAGACACTGGATGGCAGAGAGAGAACGAAGACAGATGTTGGATGGAAGGAAGACAGTGAAAAGAAGATGAGGAAAGCAGAAACCAGAGACAACAAACTGTAAATAAAATATATATTTTTCTTTTTTTGCTTTAGGATAAGGTAGTATTGTAGCTGTGTTAATAAGTGTTTATAATAGAACATGTAAATAAGGTAGTCTTTTTATTGGACTAATTTTAATACATTTTGACTTAACTTTCGGAGAACAAAACCCCCTTCCTCAGGTATAGGATACTGTATCAGCACTATACTGTATTGACCTGAGGAAGGAGGTTTTGGCCTCTGAAAGCTAAATGTATTAGTCCAATAAAATGGTATTATTTTATTTTCTATATTTGTTTTATTTCTATTTGTTAATTTGTAAAGTGGTGATTGGTATTTGTTAGTTTTTTCAAATTTACATCTGCTGTCTTTATATTTTGCACAGTACGACTGGTAGCGCTATAGAAGTGATTTATAGTAGTAGTAGTAGTAGTCTAGGGGACATTTTCTGTTTCTGTGGCGTTGCATTGTATACAGAGTCTGGCATCTTGGGGGTTCAGTTTAATTTTTGTCTAAATAGAAAGTTTATGATTACTTATTCTATAGTGCATTAAGTGTATCTCTGTTTGTGAAAAAGTCAGTTGGCATTGATCGACGATCTGTACTATTCTGTCAGATTTCATTTTACAATAGGTGAATTGATGTTCTATTGCTCACTGTAGTATTTAAGATGCTTTCCTTTTCCTTGTGTGACTCGTAGAAATGACTGCTTATGGTATGGTAGAATTGCTCTATAGGTCCTGAGTGTTTTGTATTCTCGGTATGCCTAGTACTGGATTTTGGAGGGGGGTGTTAAAAAATGACCAGACCCCGGGTGCAACTACCCTAGGTACGACACTGCCGGCGCCACAGTCTCCCCCTCCACCTGCCCCCCTTCGTCCACCACCGGGCCGGACCCCCCTGATTTCCAATCATAGCGCCTCACCTCAACCTCGCTCAGTGTGAAAAAGTGCAGCAGCGGCAGTCTGCAGATCACCTCCCTTCGGGCCTTCCCTCCCTGTGTCCCACCCTCGCACAAGTTATGTCAGACGAGGGCGGGACACAGGGAGGGAAGGCCTGAAGGGAGGCGATCTGCAGACTGCCGCTGCTGCGCTTCTTTCACATGGAGCGAGGTCGAGGTGAGGTGCTGTGATTTGAATTCAGGGGGGCCTGGCCTGGTGGTGGATGGAGGGGGGCAGGTGGAGAGGGGGACGGCGATGACGACGACCTTGGGGGGGTCCCGGGGGTGGCCTTGTCCCGGGCCTGGCCCAGTCTCTCGGCGGCCCTGCATCCATGTGCATCTACTTTCTCTGTCTTCCCTCCCCTCCATCCATGTCCAGCATTTCTCCTCTCTCCCTTCCACTCCATCCGTGTGCATCTCCTTCCTTTGTCTTTCTTTCCCTCCATCCTTGTCCAACATTTCTCCTCTCTTCCCTGCCCTCCACTCCATCCATGTCCAGCAATTCTCCTCTCTTCCCGCCCCTCCATCCATGTGCATCTCCTTCCTGACTTCCCTCCCCTCCATCCATCCATTCATCTATGTCCAACCACTCTCCATTCTCCCCTGCCCTCTCCTCCATCCATCCATATTCAGCAAATTTCCTCTGTCCCCTGCCCGCTCCATCCATCCATGTCCAGCAATTCTCCTCTCTCCCCTGCCCTCTCCTCCATCCACCCATATCCAGCAACTCTCCTCTCTCCCCTGCCCTCTCCTCCATCCACCCATATCCAGCAACTCTCCATTCTCCCCTGCCCTCTCCTTCATCCATCCATATCCAGCAAATTTCCTCTCTTCCCTGCGCCCTCCATCCATCCATCCATCCATGTCCAGCAATCTCCTCTCTCCCCTCCATCCATGTCCAGGAACTCTCCATTCTCCCCTGCCCTCTCCTCCACCCATATCCAGCAAATTTCCTCTCTCCCCTGCCCCCATTCATCCATCCATGTCCAGCAGTTCTCCTCTCTCCCCTGCCCTCCCCTCCATCCATCCATATCCAGCAACTCTCCATTCTCTCCTGCCGTCTCCTCCATTCATCCATATCCAGCAAATTTGCTTTTTCCCCTGCCGCCTCCATCTATCCATGTCCAGCAATTCCCTTCTCTCCCCTGCCCTTCCCTCCCCTCCATCCATGTCCAGCAATTCTCCTCTCTCCCCTGCCCTCCCCTCCTCTCCTGTCCAGCGATCTGTTCTCTCCCCTGCCCTCCCCTCCCATCTATGTCCAGCGATTCTCCCTGCCCTCCCTCAGCTGCCCGACAGCCCTCCTCTCTGTTCCTTCCTGCCCCCCCCCCCCCGTGCCGTGCATTTAATCCTTTTACTTTCAGTGGCAGCGACGTCGGTGAAGAAGAAAGCACTGCGGCCTCGCCTCCAGCTTCTCTTCCCTCACACAGTATCCCGCCCTCGCGGAAACAGGAAATACATCATCGCAGAAGGCAGTACACTGTGTGAGGAAAGGGAGAAGCTGGAGGTGAGCCTGCAATGCTTTCTTCTTCACTGACGTCGCTGCCACTGAAAGTAAATGTAGAGGAGGAGGGCTGCCGGTCGGGAGGAGCTGAGGGCAGGAAAGAAGGAGGGACCTTCGGAGAGCTGCCTGGCTTCAGCGCTGCGCCAGCTCTGCGTTTGGGGGGGGCAGCAGTCAGGGGAAGGTCACGGTTGGGCTGGGGAGACTTAGCCTCCCCAAGCTTCTTATACGGGGCGCCTATGGGTACAGTAGATTTTTGGTGGGTCTTGGAGGGCTCACATGTTCCTCTACAAGTGTATCAGTTAGGCCTTGTTCCCCTTCTCTACAGTCCACTGCACCGGCCACTTGGCTACTCCAGGGACCTGCTTGCTGCTGTAATATTAGTGGCCATAACATCTGAAGCTGTCATAAAGGTGGTATATACTGTTTCTTTTATATCTTTGATGGGGAGGGGGGTCTGTGACCACTGGGGGAGTAAGTGGAGGGGGTTCATGCTTTAATCCCTCCAGTGGTCATCTGGTCATTTAGGGCACATTTTATGACTTAGGTGTGATTGAAACAGGTCTAGACCAAAACGTCTAACTTTTTGCCCCAATGTTTTTGCTTTGTTCCATTATGGCAGAAAAACGTCCAAGTTCTGGGAATGCCCAAATCCTGCCCCCAACACACTTGTTATTTATTTGCTTGCAATACAGAAAAAAATGTCTTTGAAAATGTCCACATACCACTTTATGCCATTTTTGAGACATTTTTCTCTTTTGAAAATGAGCTCCTTTATATTGTTTGAACATCACTAGAAAAGACTTCCTGTTTTGTTAATCTTAAGCCTATATTTACTTTATGGGCCACCTGGAGCTGAGAACACCTACTCATTATCCACAATGGAAGGTTGTTGCAATTTTGATGCAATTATTATTATTAATTTAATAGAGATAGAATATCAAGTTTGTTTTAAATTGCAATTTTGATGCAATCATTATTTTACTAAAGGTAAAATATCAAGTTTGTTTTGAACAAATCAAAAGGTTAAAGTATCATAGTACATAGAGGCCCACCATGATTCAGCATAGCAAGTTTTTGAAGGAAAATTTAGGTTCTCAACACATCCAAAGGAAGAGGAATGGATTCAT
This sequence comes from Microcaecilia unicolor, assembly GCF_901765095.1. Classification (NCBI taxonomy): domain Eukaryota; kingdom Metazoa; phylum Chordata; class Amphibia; order Gymnophiona; family Siphonopidae; genus Microcaecilia; species Microcaecilia unicolor. Next base: position 219,992,679 of record NC_044031.1, read on the forward strand.
GGAGAAAGAGTCATGAGTGCAATGAGAATCTCTTATGAAAGTATGAAATGTATTTCTTTGAAGAACTTGTGAAGAGAGACGGGGAACCCAGGGCCGCCAAGAGACTGAACTGGGCCTGGGGCAGGACCACTGCCGCCCTCCCCCAATCGTCATCCGTTGCGGCCCCCCCCCCCCCTATCTCTGCCGCTGCCACAACAGAATTGAAATACCTTGGCTGGTGGGGATCCCGAGGCCCTGCCAGCCGAAGATGTCTTCGTCCAGCACTGCCTGCCTGCCCCTGCAGCTGCTTTTCCTCTCAGGGCATGCTCGGTTTCAAAAACAAGCATGTGCGCCTGAGAGGAAAAGCAGCCGCTCAACAATGGACAGAAGAGCAGCACTGGAGGAAGCTCCAGGTCCTCCCCAGCTTCCAAGGGGGGCTCGTTGCCGGAATTTTCTCTCTCCTGCTTCTGTCAGGACGCGATCACTTGGGTCCCTTCAGGAGCAGGAGAGAGAGAGAAAGACCCCTGTGCCGGGCTCCCTTGGAGACCCGGGCCCGGGGAATTTTGCCCCCCTTGCCCCCCCTCCCCTTGGTGGCCCTGGGTGAAGCAGGAAAGGAAAGAAAGATCCTAACATCACCATCATGGTTTTGAAAACTATATGAGTTCAGGCAATGGATATTACCGTGTAGTGATCATTTTAAGCTGTGTGCTTAACCTGTGTGGCCAGTTCAGATTTAATTCAGCTTTGCTGATGCCACCAGAAAATCTATGAAGTAGCAAAACTCTCTAAAAACGCTACAGTTCTTTGCAAAAACAAATTTCCATGGCAGACTTTCCCTAGAAAGATTTTTAAAGAGATTTATGTGGATTGTGAAGTCAAAGCAAGGGTCATTCTATGGGTTTTTTTTTTTTTTTTGTTCTTCTGTGGAAAGAAGCCAAGGTATCATTTTTGCAGGCATTAGTACAATTTGAAAAGTATGTTGCACATGTTGGGACCACTGCCAACATCTGTATTCATAAGTCCTGTAACAGAACTCAAAGTGAAAGTTTATCATATTTACCTCAAGAAATTGCTTGAAACAAATTGTCTTTTCATTGCACTAGTATTACTGATGTCCCTCTAGAACTTAGTGGATGTAGGCATTTGAGGCCACAGCTCAAAAATTTGTTATGCAAAAACAAAATATGTTTTAGCTGATGCACAAGAATCATTTCAAATGGGACAGTATAGTAAACACTGTATTTCATTAGGCTTCCAGGCCTATTCTTGCCTGTATTTTTAAAAAAATTGTTATATTCCAGTCTCATTTCTATCCACGTCATTGGCCTCTGTAATTCCAATAGTATATTTTGGAATTAAATGATTTTAATCTCTTTATCTGAAATTGCTTCTACCCCTCTCAAATATCATACATAGCCTCGTATCCTAATGTTTTATATTAATAGGATATAATAGTAAGATGGCGAGAGCTTTTGGTCCATTGGATCAAGAAGTGGGTGATGTGCTCTGGTGGGCACTGATGCATAGGAGTTTTCGTCTTATTCCTTCCAATTTTTTTCAGTTCTTTCACCAATCATCAGATGCATTTTATTCTCAGTTCATCTCTGCTTCAGTTTTTCTTTGATTGAAAACTATTCTCTTCTTCTGGACTTTGAGCCGCCTCTTCAGTCATCCTGGTACCTCCCTAGGTCGGGTGCTTCAGTATTTTAAAAGTTTTCTTTTGTTTCTGTTGACAGCTTTAGCATCTAGAGGTTTTGTTCCTTTACTGTGTCCTAGTAAGGTACTTAGCAGCTCAGCATCAAATATTTATGTGTCAAAATTTCAATTGATTTTCTGGCATCAATTTTCCTCCCAAGCCAGAGAAGGACGGTGCTTTAAAATGTGGTCCTAGTGCAATCAGAAGATATCCAAAATTGATCATCACTGGGGTTGTTCCAGTTGTTTTGGGGCTAAAGTATAATATTTCTAGTTGTGTCATCTGAGCTGCCATTTAGGGACTCTTACTAAAGCTTAGCATGCACTAAATGCTAAGAAGCCCATTTTATGTCTGTGGGCTTCTTAGCATTTAACACGCGCTAATTTCATTACTTAAAAGGGTCCCTTAAAAGGGCATTTTCAAAAGGACATCCGAGGTGGAATAATAACATCAAAGTCAGAACATCCCAAATAGACATCCACCTCGTGTGTATTTTTCAAACAGGAAATACATCAAGATTTCATGTTTGAAAATATGTGAGATGGATGGCCATACACTGGAAACATCCAGCATGAACGTCCATTTTACAAACTGGAATGATTTATGACTCAGACAGCAATATATCACTGCCTTGGGCAGTATGATTGCGCATAGTTAACACGCCATTTAGAATGTTAAGACATAACACCTTGCTCCACTGCCCCTCAGAGGTTGATAGACTCCTGATGCAGGCATCATCACCGAAACACAGCCGTATTGTGTCTTCTTAATAAACTGCTCTGCTTTTACATTTTAGATTCTTAGTTTTGATTGGACCTCACTTCCTCTTCTTTGTCTCCATGTTCACCCATGAGGCTTCTACTCTTGTTCTTCATAGACAGCATGATAATCAGTCACCTATTCCTTCTCATTTCCCTATTGGAGTGGCCTCCTTAAGCTATTGTTTAGGACTGGGGAGGGGTTGCACAGTAGCAGCACCACAGGAAGACTCACTCATGACCAGAAATAACTTTTAGGCGCCTCTAAGCTTTTCAAAAAATACTCTGCATTAATGCTATTGGATGACATCACCCACTTAAATGGCTTATCTTGCTGTTTTTAGAGAACAACTTTCACAGGTAAACCACTTGTTAATCTGAAATTGTTTTGCGTGTTTTAGAAGCTTTAATCTGACTAAATGCAAAATGTATGATAAGTTTGGCTTTCTTAATACATATTCATAGTACCAGGATAGAATTAGTCTGTGAGCCTCAGAACCATTTTTATGTTTAAATCATGTTTATTGTATGGCTCAAACACAACACGTAACAGATTATACAAAGTCTTCCTGCCACACCGTCACATTAACAATTCAACCTCCCCCCCCTCATTCTCGTCGAACCCCTGTTATCCCCTTCTCCCAGCCCCCCTCCCTTCCCCCTCTTCCGCCCCCCCACCCCGATGTCTTCGACGTTGTTCTTAAACATAGTCCGTGTGTGTGTGTGCACGTTTAATTAAGAATCCTACTTCTTGCTCTAGGTTGTAATGAGGCATATTTTCAAAGCACTTTGGGAGGCTAAGCTCCATAGGTTTCTATGGAACTTTGGGAGGCTAAGTGCTTTGAAAATGAGCCTCAATGTGTCCCAAAATCTCTCCCAAGTCCTCTGCAGAGCTTTCCCTTCTTTTGAGTCCAGAGTCTGAACTCTACATCTCTCCATCTTCAATAGTTTTACCATATGAACTCTCAGAACCATTTTTAAACCAAGTGCAAGCTTATTTTCAAAAGGAAACCTTGCATAGGGCCTGCATATATTTGCACCTTCTTTAAAAGAGGTGCAAATGGACTTTCAGAAATTTCTTGCAAGGAGTTTAAAAATAAATCCTTGTGCATGTTTTCCTTTTTTTGATCCCTCTCCACTATGATGTGATTTTTTTTGTGTGTGTGCTGGCGAGTAAAAGTACGCATAGAGAGGGGGGAGGGGACAATTTTCAGTGGGAATGTTTACATGAGTAAACAGTTACCAAAAACGTTGAAAATGTCCTTCCATATTCCTGAGTGAGCTATATAAAAGGTTTGGTTTGGATAATTGTATGTTCCTGAAGGGCTCACAATTAAAAAAGATTAAAAAAAAAAAAAAGAATTGAATTGTGATGTTGACATTGGGTCCCTTGGTTTACACTCCACTGCACTAACCACTAGGTTGATCCTCTTCTCTGCATAAATGCTACTGTACAGATGCCCTTGTCCCTTGTTTTCCCCCAGTCAAAATTTGGATATTTTAGTTTGTAAAATGGACGTTTCTAGCACGTAGACGTTCATCTCACATATTTTCAAACTAGCTGTATCCTGTTCGAAAATACATCTGAGATGGACATCCATTCGGGACATTCTGACTTGAACTTCTTTTTGAACATACCCTCCACATCTCTAGATATTTTCTTCTTGGACATGATTTCTCTGCTGGTTATGCAGAAATGTTCTTTTTAGAAATGACATGAAAATCATGATTGTAAATACATCCTGTAATTTGGGGATTTTCTCATAGATAGGATAGGATTTAATGGCGCTCTCAAACTGCAGAAGAAATGGCAACATAAATCACAGTCATGGGAAAATACTCAGATTATAGGTAAATGTTTACAGTTGTAACTCTCTATAGACTGCAATTTCTTGGGCCATTTTTAGCTTTGGAGTGCAGAAACATCTGTCATATTTATCTGTTTTTAAAGTGTTCATTCTTTTTGGTGTATCTTGCAAAACTAGTAACATTGGAATAACTATTGTATTAAGTTATTTTCTTTATTTAGAAAGTTACTTAGTCCAATAAGATTTGCTACTGCAAACAGATAATGATAGAAATTTAAGGAGTATTACTGATCTTTGTGCTTCCTCATTTTTAAGCATTAAAAAAATAGTGATGAAACAGCCCTCCCAGAACAAGTAGACAAAAACTGTAATTGAATGAAAAAAGGCATGAGATCAACACAGAGAATATCTAGTGGCAAAAGAATGGAAACAAAGCACTGAGATTACCTGTGGTTGAAGTCAAATCAGCAGTGAAACGGCTACGTTGTACTTTCTAGAAGGCGAGGGGCAATTCTATAACTAGGTGCCTTGATTTAGGTATCACAATGGTATGGCTCAGCGCTAGTTCTATATCAGCATCTGGATGCACTTAGACTGTTTTACAATACTAGTGAAAATCCACTTTAGTGTGCTGAATGTTTGGCGCTACCACTTACACCTAAAATTACACCCATGATTCCCCTTGCAGATGTGCTGTACAGTTCTTATGTGCTAACTGAGGGCCTTTTATATCAAGTTGCGGTAAAAGGGGCCCTGTGGTAGCGTTGGTGCGTGGATTTGCTGCTTGCCGAGGCCCCTTTTACTGCAGCGGGTGAAAGGCAAGAAAAAAGGAAATGGTTGTATGGTAAGTGTGCACTTGCCATGTGGCCATTTCCAGGGGCAGCCCTTACCACCACCTATTTAAGAGGTGATAAGGGCTTCCGCGCTAACCTGGCACAAAAAAATATATATTTTCTGTCGCACTGGAAATGGTGCATGCTGGGGTGGGGGGGGGGGCGGCACTACCACAGCATTGTAAAAGAGCTCCTTATTGAATAGGGCAGAGTGTACTTGCATGCATAGCTGCCAATAAAGACACTACTTGCATACTCAAGAAGTAAAGCTATTTCCAAGGGAAAAGGATTATTTTACCTTTGGTAATGCCTTTTGATAATTGCCTCCATTTTGACTGGCTTTCCCTTTTGCTTATTTGCACCTTCAAAGAATTCTTTTATTTAATTATTTATATTTTAATGAGGTACATACAATGTAGTCATACTACATTCTGTATGCTAACATAAAGAATTGTAACAAATAAATGGCATATATGACCTCCCTTTGCTAAACTATCTTTCGCAAATCTCTGAAGACATACTTCTTCAATAAGGCCTACAATACCTATAACCTCACTAATCCACCTCACCAACCCACTCAGTTATGAAAGCCCACCTTCTATACCTACCCTAATTACTCCCTTCTTTCTTCCTTTACTTAATCTCTGCACATTACTAACTGTATCTGGATATCCTGGAACGACAATGTTAACAAAACTATGTAAGCCACATTGAGCCTGCAAATAGATGGGAAAATGTGGGATACAAATGCAATAAATAAATAAATAAATTCATGCTGGCTGTTCCCCCTTAAACCATATCTATCCATATGTCTTGCAGTTCTATTAATCATGCCCAACATCTTGCTGCCTGGATGTTGGGCTCATTTGTCTGTAGTTTCCAAGATCACTATTGTAATACTTTTTAAAAACTGACATAATATTTGCTAACCCTCACTTCTCAGGTACAGGATCAGAATTTAGGGATAAGTTACAGATTACCAATAATTATTTCAGAGTTTAACAGAATGATACATTAGCTGAATTTGTCAACAAGCAAGATTTAATCATTGATCATGGTAACTGAGGCACTTGCTATATTATGAGCATTCACTTTTTAGGGAAAATTTAAAATAACATCCTAAGCAGTACAAACATAATATAAACACATTGAATTTCCTGAAGGTTATCATCATTTTGCATCTCTCTGACCATAAAAGATCAGTGAATATTTTCAGTATCATAATTGCATTAAATTCCTGCAACCCGAGGGGCAGTAAAAACTGCCTTAATCCATGGAAGACCCAAGAAATGAAATAGTATAATGAACATAAATCATTGTTTAAAGAATAATACATGTAGTTGACATTTGTTATACCATAAATACAACCATAAGTACAATTCCATAAACAGTTCACCTAGATACAAAAACAAAAAAATAACTGACAAGAAACATATATTCTTCCAACAAGGAACAGGCCAGTCCACTGTTTTGCTGAAACTTTTTAACAGAATTGCTAAATGTGTTTTCTCTTTTTGTAGGTTTTGCACTGACACAGGAACCCTTAACAACTTAATGCACTTAGGAGGGGCAGCATATATGGTCTTCCGAGAGACCCCATAGCTGCTGTAGGGCTTGCAGGGAATGAGAGTTAAGAAAGTCAGCTGGTATACTTTGTTTGCAAATTTGCTTTCAGATAGCTTGTCTGTTTGGCAAGCTGGTGTGATAAGTGCTATGTAACTTTTTTTTTATAATGTCTGGCACAGTTTGAGCTGTGATAAATTACATGCCGGATTTTCACATTTCCATTCTATGCTATAGATGTGTTCTAAGTTGAACATATTTAAAAGACATGTTTTGCTTCTTTCCTGAATTCCTGTTCTGGCTACAGTGTCTTTTGCTAGTTTGTCTCTCCTTTCTTATTAGGAGTTTGCTTTCTATGTTCAGATGGGCGTTGTGTGTGTTATCTGTTTCAGCCCCCTTTTTTTCCTCACTGTTTTCCTTTTGTCCTGCCCTGACCTTGTCATGTGAGACATCTAGACTAGGTTTCTCACCAGTTGATGCATGCAATGGAGTATGTCTGTTGGTACTTTTGAATTTAGCACTCTGTTTATTGTCTTGCTTTCTATTCACACATGTAAGTGGAAGCCCACTTATGCCTCACCCGCTTGTACACCCCTTTGCATTTATGTGCTAAGTGAGAAGCACTCATCAGTTATAGAATAGTGCTTACTGTAAGTGTACTATGGTGTAAGTAGGTGCACCTAATTGTAGGTGTATAAATTCTGATTTATTCCAGTATTCTATAACAAAATGTGGATGCCCAGATACCATTATAGAATTAGTGCATAGGCATCTAATTATAGAATCGCCGCCTATATAGATGCGGGGTAACCAGTGGTGTGCTGGTAAATGTTTAACAACAGGCTCTCTCCCCAGTCCACCGCTGCGCCCCTCCCCCCCCCCCAAATTGCAGAGCTGGCTATACTTGTGGAGAGAGCCTGGGGGGGGGGGGGGTGCAATGCATTACTCTCTCCAGGAAAAAAAAATTAATGCTTCCAGGTTCCAATCTAATTCATGTTTAATGTGGGATAAAATGCCATAAATAAGTAAATAAATAGATGGAAACTCTGAATGTTGAGCATCTGATTCTCATAACATGATGTCTGTTTTAGAAAACCTTTACCAGGAGAAAAAGAAATCTCTGCACCAATATAACAGGTTAGGGTGTCCCTATATTAACCAGCCCCTCCAAATGACACACCAATTACGATTTATAACAAATTACTACTCTACCTATGAAAATGTGTTCCCTTATACTTCCTCTATGTATATCCGTATGCATAAGCTGCCATGCTTGAAAATTCAACTTTTTTTAACAGCATCCTCCCCACGGACCCCACCCCACCCACCTATTCCAGACCTCCGACCTCCCTGCTCCCCCAGTCCCCCGAGCCGCAGGGTCCCACTCCCAGCACATACCTGATGGCTGCCACCATGGATTCTTCGGGACAGGAAAGATCCCCAGTCTTTCCTGCCCACTGCCGGTGCTGACCCTCCTCCTGTCGCATCTTCTTTAAAATGGCTGCCAAGACTTACAAGGGTGGCCTCGCAAAACTTCAGTGGAAAACTCATGAAGCCGCCTCTGGAAGTCTCAGCAGCCATTTTTAAAGAGAGATGCGTCTGCAGGAGGGTCAGTTCCGGCAGTGGGCAGGAAAGACTGGGGATCTTTCCTGCCCCGAAGAATCCACTACTCCACCAGGGAGGCTGCCTTCAGGTATATTCTGGGAGTCTGTGACCCTGCAGCTCGAGGGGGAGGAGAGGCATTTTTCTCTTTACATCTAATCTTCTTCCCAGTTGCTAAAGTACCTCAGTCATTTATGGCCCCTATTCACATTCTCTTCCTAGCCCTGTCCCTTCCTAATCTTTTCCCTCACCCCCTACCTCTCTCCTCTACAGGAACTCACTGCCCATCCATCGACTTCATCAGCTCACCTTCTCTCCTACCCTCTTCCTCCCTCTTGGCTTTTAATCTCCGTCTCTTTCTTCCCTCCATTTTGCCTTCCCCATTTCACCTAAATACCTCTCGCCTTTGACGCCTTCGTGGCCACACCTCTCCTACTCTCCTCCGCTCTCTTTTACTCCTTCTCTTACTCTCAGCCGGTGACATCAATCCCAATCCTGGCCCCCCTCACCAACTATTATCCCAACTCTACAGATCTCACCACGACCTCTCTAACCTCATCTCTATTTCTCTACTCCCCTCCTCTTCTCTGCCCTTCTCTTGCGCCCTATGGAATGCCCGCTCTATCTGTAACAAACTCCTCTATATCCAGGACCTCTTTATCTCGCGTCACCTCCATCTGCTCGCCATAACAGAAACGTGGCTCTGCCCTGATGACTCTGCTTCAGTCGCAGCCCTGTGCCATGGCGGTTATCTATTTTCACATACTCCTCACCCTGCTGGTCGCGGGGGCGGTGTTGGACTACTTCTCTCTCCCTCCTCCAGATTTCAACCCCTTCTTCCACCTCAGTCTCACTGTTTTTCCTCCTTTGAAGTCCACTCTATCCGCCTTTTCTCTCCTCTGCCTCTTCGAATAGCGGTCATTTATCGTCCCCCTGATGAGTCCATTTCATCCTTTCTCAGTGACTTTGATGCCTGGCTTGCCTTCTTCCATGATCCTTCCTCCCCCTCTCTCATCCTTGGTGGCTTTAATATTCCTGCTAATGATCCTTCTAACTCTTATATTTCCAAGTTACTTGCTTTAACATCCTCCTTTAATCTCCAACTATGCTCCACCTCCCCCACTCATCAAAATGGTCACTGTCTTGATCTCATCTTCTCCTCCAACTGTTCACCCTCTAGTTTCCTTGCCTCTGATCTTCCCCTCTCTGATCACCATCTTATAACTTTCACACTTAAACCTCCTCCCTCCCAGTCCCATCCTATCTTATCTAATTTATCTAGGAATCTTCACGATATTGACCCTTCATCTCTATCCTCCCATGTTTCAAACCTCCTATCTACTGTGGCACCATCCACGTCTGTCAACGAGGCTGTTTCTTCTTACAACAATACTCTATCCTCTGCCTTAGACACTCTTGCACCTTTGATGACCCGCCCTATAAGGCGTACAAAACCCCAACCTTGGCTGACTTCTAATATCCACTACCTACGTTCCTGTACCCGCTCCGCCGAACGCCTCTGGCGGAAATCTCGGGCCCTTGCTGATTTCTTACACTTTAAGTTCATGCTGACCTCCTTCCAATCTGCTCTTTTACGTGCCAAACAGGATTATTATATCCAACTGACCAACTCTCTTGGCTCTAACCCTCGACTTCTCTTCACCACATTGAACTCTCTCCTCAAGGTGCCCCCTCCCCCAACTCCCCCTTCATTATCTCCTCAGACCCTTGCTGAATTCTTTCACGACAAGGTTCAAAAGATAAACCTTGCATTCTCTACCACACCACCTCTTCCTCCACTAGTCCGTTCTCCTCTCTCTCCTTCCCCTCATTCCCTTTCCTCCTTTCCTGAAGTTACTATTGAGGAAACTACACTTCTCCTTTCTTCCTCAAAATGTACCACCTGTTCCTCTGATCCCATTCCCACCCACCTTCTTAATGCCATCTCTCCTGCTCTTATTCCTTTTATCTGTCACATTCTCAACCTCTCACTTTCCACTGCGACTGTCCCTGCTGCCTTTAAACATGCTGTGGTCACACCACTCCTTAAGAAGCCTTCACTCGACCCTACTTGTCCCTCTAATTACCGACCCATCTCCCTCCTTCCTTTTCTCTCCAAATTACTTGAGCGTACTGTTCACCGCCGCTGCCTTGATTTTCTGTCCTCACATGCTATTCTTGACCCACTACAATCTGGTTTTCGCCCTCTCCGCTCAACCGAAACTGCGCTTACTAAAGTCTCCAATGACCTATTACTGGCTAAATCCAGAGGTCAATATTCCATCCTCATTCTTCTTGATCTTTCCGCTGCTTTTGACACTGTCGATCACAGCATACTTCTCGATACCCTGTCCTCACTTGGATTCCAGGGCTCTGTCCTTTCCTGGTTCTCTTCCTACCTCTCCCTCCGCACCTTCAGTGTTCACTCTGGTGGATCCTCTTCTACTTCTATCCCTCTGCCTGTCGGCGTACCTCAGGGTTCTGTTCTTGGTCCCCTCCTCTTTTCTATCTACACTTCTTCCCTTGGTTCATTAATCTCATCCCATGGCTTTTCCTACCATCTCTATGCTGATGACTCCCAAATCTACCTTTCTACCCCTGATATCTCACCTTGCATCCAAACCAAAGTTTCAGCGTGCTTGTCTGACATTGCTGTCTGGATGTCTCAATGCCACCTGAAATTAAATATGACCAAAACCGAGCTTCTCATTTTCCCCCCCAAACCCACCTCCCCACTCCCCCCGTTTTCTATTTCTGTTGATGGCTCTCTCATTCTCCCTGTCTCCTCAGCTCGAAACCTTGGGGTCATCTTTGACTCTTCTCTCTCCTTCTCTTCTCATATCCAGCAGATTGCCAAGACCTGTCGTTTCTTTCTTTACGTGAAACCACTATGAATCTCCTGAATATAAAGATCTTTGGTGAATTCAACAATATACTTCACAAAATCCAAAGATAAGAACTAATTGTTTGCAAGCACTTTTCCTATGGGATTTTTCTTTTATTTTATTTTTCTCTTGTTTCTTTTTACTTCTTTTGTTGTTACCAAACCCAAACATCAAATCATATGTGAAAATATATATATATATATCCGAAATAGTTTGGGAACCCTCAGAAGACACCACTTAACGGCAATATCAAAAAAATTTTTTTGCCTAGCGGCACAGTATCTCCTCATCGGGCTATCCCGATAGCCCGATGAGGAGATACTGTGCCGCTAGGCAAAAAATTTTTTTTGATATTGCCGTTAAGTGGTGTCTTCTGAGGGTTCCCAAACTATTTCGGATATATATATATATATTTTCACATATGATTTGATGTTTGGGTTTGGTAACAACAAAAGAAGTAAAAAGAAACAAGAGAAAAATAAAATAAAAGAAAAATCCCATAGGAAAAGTGCTTGCAAACAATTAGTTCTTATCTTTGGATTTTGTGAAGTTTCTTTCTTTACAACATCCGTAAAATCCGCCCCTTCCTTTCCGAGCACGCTACCAAAACCCTCATCCACACCCTTGTCACCTCTCGTTTAGACTACTGCAATCTGCTTCTTGCTGGCCTCCCACTTAGTCACCTCTCCCCTCTCCAGTCGGTTCAAAACTCTGCTGCCCGTCTCGTCTTCCGCCAGGGTCGCTTTACTCATACTACCCCTCTCCTCAAGTCGCTTCACTGGCTCCCTATCCGTTTTCGCATCCTTTTCAAACTTCTTCTACTAACCTATAAATGTACTCACTCTGCTGCTCCCCAGTATCTCTCCACACTCGTCCTTCCCTACACCCCTTCCCGTGCACTCCGCTCCATGGATAAATCCTTCTTATCTGTTCTCTTCTCCACTACTGCCAACTCCAGACTTCGCGCCTTCTGTCTCGCTGCACCCTACGCCTGGAATAAACTTCCTGAGCCCCTACTTCTTGCCCCATCCTTGGCCACCTTTAAATCTAGACTGAAAGCCCACCTCTTTAACATTGCTTTTGACTCGTAACCACTTGTAACCACTCGCCTCCACCTACCCTCCTCTCTTCCTTCCCGTTCACATTAATTGATTTGATTTGCTTACTTTATTTTTTGTCTATTAGATTGTAAGCTCTTTGAGCAGGGACTGTCTTTCTTCTATGTTTGTGCAGCGCTGCGTACGCCTTGTAGCGCTATAGAAATGCTAAATAGTAGTAGTAGTAGGCAAACCAGCTCACCTTGCCAGAACAACTGGCTCTTGCGAGCCGGTGCGTGCTGGCTCCAGCACACCACTGGGGGTAACTCTATAAAGAACTGTCTAGTGTTAGGTGGTAAGATGTTACATAAATAGCAGTGTTTTAGTCACTGAAGTGTGTATAGTGGCCTCTTATAGAACACAATACTAGTGTAAAAGTATACGCCACAACTTGATGGTACATACTTTGCTGGTGGGTGTGGACATAGGTGGAATTTAGATGGAGTTTGGACAGAGCACATATGTGTGAATAGAATACTATACTGTACACACATTCTAGCTCACAACTAAGCTGTAGGGCTGGTGTAATTGATTTTGCCTTAAATATAAACATGTTTCAAACCACTCATTCTATAAAAAAAGAAGCCTATTACTTTTCTTTACAGAATAGGTTATTATTACACACTGCCCTAGCACTATCTATATAGTGCCAGGGCGGAGCAAAGGCATAAACATCTAGCTGTATAGATAGTGGCCATATTCAGCTGCTTTGGACATCTCAAAATGGCCCAAAAAAGTGTCTGTTGTCCAAAAATGTTCAAATTGCGTTTTTCGAACAAGCAGAATTAGATGTTTCTATTGCAGTTCGTTGAAATAGCAAGGGAGCATGTTTTCAGAGGGACTAAGGTAGGCCCAAAATTAGGATGCCTTTTAGTGATAATGGAATGGGAAGAAATGTCCAGGGCAAAAGAGAAAGACATTTTTATCTAAACCTGTTTCATTCACATCCAGGGTACAAAAATATGCCCTGATTGAGCAGCTGACCACTGGGAGGATGAAGGCATGACCTCTCTATTTCCCAGTGGTTACTGACCCCCCCCCCCCCCTCCCGCCCAAGAAGTGAAAGTGAAAGCAGATGCCAGACTCTATGACAGCATCAGGTATTATGACCATTCCTAATACAGCAGCAAGCAAGTGTAAGGAGTAGACTTATGGTCAGTAAAGTGGACTTTGAACAATGGGATCCCGGTTTAACACCCAGTGGCGTAGGAAGAGCAGGGAACCAGCGGGGCCGACGCAGCTCCGAGTGACGTGCACTCGGGGCGGATCGGCCCTCCCGCAGGTAAGAATGCGGTCCGGGGGGGGGGGGTGTTCGCAGTCCGGAGGGGGGGTGCGCCGCAGGGGGGGGTTGTGCCGTGCTGCACCGGGGGGGGGGGGGGTGCACAGCGGTGGCCCGCCCCGGGTGCCATTAGCCCTCGCTATGGCACTGTTAACACCCTCTTGAATTTTTTTATTTCTGTACAAATATATGAGTCCTCCAGGAACATAGAAACACCTGCTGTACCTGAATTTAGAAAACACCTAAATGTGATGCCTATTGTAGTGGTGTACCTTTAGGTACAGTAGATTTTTATCTGTTCCTGGAGGGCTCACAGTAGCATATAAAGGAACTAAGGTAGGATTTGTATCTGGGTCCTATTCTTTAAAGTTCACTGGATTGACCACTAGGCTGCTCCTGTGCTCTGCAGGGATGTCTGTGTGGCCATGTTTGTAGAAATGATGCCAGACAGGCGTTTTTGTGCCTGCTTTTTTGATGTTCATATTTTGGATGTTTTATTTTGTAAAATAGCTGTTCATTTTGGATGTTTTCAGCGCAAGAATGTCCTCAATATTTTCAAACAGGAAATCCCAATGTTTTTCCTGATTGAAAATGGCTGTAAGATAGAGGGGGGATTTTTAACGTTATGAGCAGGATGTCCTAATTCTGACTTAGACATTGTTTTGAAAATGCCTCACTACATGTATATTGAAATGGTTTAAGTTAAGACAGAAAAAATACTGTCCTAACTTAAACCACTAAAGTATTGGTATAGCAGCTGAATATTACCTCTCTATATATAGCTTAGTGGCTATTATGGCAATTCTATAACTGGGCACCTCCTGTTAAGTGCCCCAATGCCATGCAGGGAGCGCCTGCTCTATCTGAGCACCCAAATTCTGTTATTGAATACTTGTGTAACCTGGTATCAGTGCACCTTAATGCCTGTAGTTACACCAGCCATAGAGTTTGCATAATTTAAGGTGTCTTACAGGCTTATTTTCAAAAGAGAAGGGCGCCCATCTTTGGACACAAATCGGGAGATGGGTGTCCTTCTCCCAGGGTCGCCCAAATTGGCATAATCAAAAGCCAGTTTTGTGCTTCCTCAACTGCTTTCCGTCGCGGGGACGACCGAAGTTCATGGGGGCGTGTTGGCACCGTAGCGAAGGCGGGACTGGGGAGTGATTAAGAGATGGGCGTCCTCAGCCGATAATGGAAAAAAGAAGTGCGTCCCTGAAGAGCATTTGGTCGACTTTACTTGGTCCATTTTTTTTCACGACCAAGCCTCAAAAAGGTGCCCAAACTGACCAGATGACCACCTGAGGGAATTGGGGATGACCTCCCCTTACTCCCCCAGTGGTCACCAACCCTCCCACACTAAAAAAATAAAATTTTGCCAGCCTTTATGCCAGCCTCAAATGTCATACCCAGCTCCATCACAGCAGTATGCAGGTCCCTGGAGCAGTTTTAGTGGGTGCAGTGCATTTCAGGCAGGCGGACCCAGGCCCATCCCCCCCTTACCTGTTACACTTGTGCTGGTAAATGTGACCCCTTCAAAACCCACCCGAAACCCACTGTATCCACATGTAGGTACCCCCCTTCACCCCTTAGGGCTATGGTAGTGGTGTACAGTTGTGGGGAGTGGGGTTTGGGGGGCTCAGCACCGAAGGTAAGGGAACTATGCACCTGGGAGCAATTTGTGAAGTCCACTGCAGTGCCCCCTAGGGTGCCCGGTTGGTGTCCTGGCATGTGAGGGGGGGCAGTGCACTACGAATGCTGGCTCCTCCCACGACCAAATGAGTTGGATTTGGTCGTTTTTGAGATGGGTGTTCTCGGTTTCCATTATCGCCGAAAACCGGGGATGACCATCTCTAAGGTCGACCATCTCTAAGGTCGACCTAAATGTTGAGATTTGGGCATCCCCGACCGTATTATTGAAACGAAAGATGGACGCCCATCTTGTTTCGATAATATGGGTTTCCCCGCCCCTTCGCCAGGACATCCTTAGAGATGGGCACCCTTACATGTGGTCGTCCCCATTCAATTATGCCCCTCCACATCTTAACATTCAAAATTAAATGAACAATGGCTATACTTATTTCTGAGAGGTACTTCCTTGTCATCTCAGAGGCGTGGTAGAAGGAGGATAACCAACGGGACACTGTATTACCTGGGTATAAATTATATCACAGTGATAGGGTTGTTCAATTGGAAGGGTGGTGATACTATATGTTAAAGAAGGAGTTGAGTCTAATGAAATAAAACATCAGCAGGAAACAGCTGTAAAGTGAAATCCTTATGGATAGAAATTCTATGTGTAAGGGAAACAGAATACTGGTACGAGTATACTACTATCTGCCAGGCCAGAACAAACAGACAGATGATGAAATGTTAGCAGAAATTAGGGAAGCTAGCAAATTTGGCAACACTATAATAAAGGGTGATTTAAATTACCAGCAATCAAATTCAAAATACAGGGAGTGACAGAAACAAACCAGAAAATCAAAAATACCTACTGTGACTTCAAAAGGATTAAATGAGAGGGAAGACACATAACAAACCAAATTATGAATTTTAAATCTACTTTAAAAAAAAAAGAGCATAGTCTTTAGAACCCTCTGGCTCACATTTAAAATACAAACAAGTGATCACAATCACTATGTCAATATGGAGAAAAAGACTCAACTAAACGACACTCAGGCCAAAAAATTCTATAGTGTTTATTCCGCTCAATAATTCAAGTTGAAATTGCAAACTCACAAACTTGAATTAATATTAGTTATCACTTAGATAAGTGAAATGTTCCCATATGTCTCTCAGTTTCACGCTGGACCCGACTTCGGGTCGCCAACAGTTGGTCTAATGACAATTCATCTAATGGACAATTACTTTAAAATAAACAATGGCTAAAGTGTCAGTCTAAAAGACAATTGGTCTAATGGCTTAGTTGGTCTAAACAGGATACTGATGCAGGAATCAGTGTAATTTTGTAAGAAAAAACTACAGCAAGGTACAGATATCAGTTCTTTTGATTTTCAGAAATTAAAGATTAACCCACAAACTATATGGAAATAGTTATTTTTTTAAGCTTATATATATAAAATTAAAAAGCATGAAAGTTTGTCAATGTTGTTCTAAAAGTGCAGATTGTGGACAATGCCACGTAGGGTTAATGCCTTGATTACATTAAAGCATGTGGTGTATTCTCATTATTGACTTTAAAAAAGTGATCTGCCACATGGCAAATGTATGACTTCACATCTTCAGCTTGATTATTTCATTTTTACAACTATCGTCCATTGGACGATTAACTTTAGGACGGATTAACTTTTAGATGAATTGTATCCTTAGACCAAACTGTCATTGGCTGAATTGTAAAGAACCAAAATAAAGCAGAGATAGTCCAGAGAAGGAGAAGTCTCAAGTTCACAGGCAAAGTTTATTGGTAAATGACTCTAATAAATTCTTTGATGCTGTCTGCTGAACGGATGAGTGTTGTTTCTTCAGTGCTGGCAGTATGCAAATTTTTTTTGTTCCTACGAAGAATTTTGCATTTGACACCTGACAAAGGCATAAGTGCCAAAACTTGGCCAAGTTGGGTCATTTATCAATAAACTTCGTCTATGAACTTGAGATATCTCCTTCTCCGGACTATATCTGCTTTGTTTTGGTTCTTTGGATGTTTATGCAGAGTACTTTGCTTCCTGGGGGGGGGGGGGGGGGGGGGGGAGGTTAATGGTTTTTTCCTCTGATTAGCTGAATTGTACCAACCCCCCCCCCCCCCCAACTCCTTAGGGCTCATAAGCACATGATCTCAATCTTCAGCTCAAAATGGTATATGGCCTCTTAACAAGAGCCCCTTGTTTCACTATCTGCTTTATCAGAGGAACAATTCAGCCATTTTCAACATGCTGAAGTGAAAGTTTCTGAGATGTCATCTGATCATATAAAGAATGCCAAGACCTTGAGAGATGTCCTCTTCTCACAGTACTCTTGAGTATTGTGTGCAATTTTGGTCACCACATCTCAAAAAAGATAGGTGGAAAAGGTACAAAGAAGGGTGGCCAAAATGATTAAGGGGATAAAACTACTTTCATATGAGGAAAGGCTGAAGAGATTAGGGCTTTTCAACTTGGAGAATAGATGACTGATAAGGATATGATAGAGGTCTATAAAATCCTGAATGGAGTGGAATGGGTAAATGCAAATTGATTGTCAAAAAGTACAATGACTAGGGGACTCTTCATGAAGTTACATAGTAGCACATTGAAAACAAATAGGAGAAAATATTTTTTCACTCATTAATGCATAGTTAATAAAAGTGGAAAGAACAGCAAACGACAGCCAGCATGGTGAAATGAAGATGTGAAAGAGGATATTAAAGCCAAAATTACATCCTTCAAAAAATGGTAAAAGAATCCAAATAAAGAAAACAAGAAGCAACATAAACAATAACAAGGAAGATACAAAGCACTGATATAGAAGGCTAAAAGAGAATAAGAAGAGGTGCCACAGAGGTGAAAACTCATAGTAGTAATTTTTTTCAAGTATATCAGAAGCTAAAAGCCTATGAGGGAATCCAGGGGACCATTATATCACCAAGTAGTAAAAGGGGCACTCAGGGAACATAAGGCCATAACTGAATGAATTCTTTGCTTCAGTTTTTACTGAAGAAGTTGTAAGAGATCTACCTGTACCAGAAATAGTTTTCAAGGGCGACAATGAGGAGGAACTGAAGGAAATCTGGTGAGCCTGGAAGATGTTCTGGGCCAAATTGACAAATTAAAGAGTAGTAAAACACCTGAACTGGATGGTATATACCCCAAAATTGCTGATCTGCGCTTAGCGATCCGTAGCCTGTCATTAAAATTGTCCATAGTACCTAAAGATTTGGAAGGTGATTAAAAAGGGTTCCAGGGGTGATCTGGGAAATTACAGACTGGTAAGGCTGACGTCAGTGCCTGGCAAAATAATAGAAACTATTATAAAGCATAAAATTACTGAACACATAGATAAACATGGTTTAATGGGCAAAGACAACATGAATTTGGCCAAGGGAAGTCTTGCCTTATCAGTTTGCTTCATTTATTTGAAGGCGTGAATAAACATGTGGATAAAGGTAAGCCGGTTGATGTAGTGTATCTAGATTTTCAGAAAACTTTTGACAGCATCCCTCGTGAGAGACTTCTGAAGAAATAAAACAGCCATGGGATAGGAGGCAATGTTCTGTTGTGGATTAGGAACTGGTTAATGGATAGAAAACAAAAGGTAGAGTTAAATGGCCAAGTCTTTCAGTGGAAGAGGGTGAATAGTGGAGTTCCACAGGGATCTGTACTGGGAGCAGTGCTATTCAACATATTTATACATGATCTAGAAATGGGAACAAGTGAGGTGATTAAATTTGCAGATGACACAAAACACATGCGGTGTGTGAAAAATTGCAGGAAGACAATAGGAAATTGGAAGACTGGACAACCAAATGGCAGATGAAATATAATGTGGACAATGCAAAATGATGCACATTGGGAAAAATAATCTAAATCATAGTTACCTGATGTTAGGTTCCAGCTTAGGAGTCAGCACCCAAGAAAAAGATGTAAGTGTCATCATGGACAATACGCTGAAATCTTCCACCCAGTGTGCGGCAGCATCCAAAAAAGCAAACAGAATGCTAGATCAGAAAGAGATAAGATAAAGATTACAATAATGCATCTGTATTGTTCCATGCAACCTCACCTTGAGTATTGTGTGCATTTCTGGTCGTCGTATATCAAAAAAAGATATAAAAGAATTAGAAAAGGTTCAAAGAAGAGCGACCAAATAATTAAGGGGATAGAATTCCTCTCATATGAGAAAAGGCTTAAGAGGTTTGGTCTCTTCAGCATGGAAAAGAGATGGTTGAGGTGGGATATAAGAAGAGGTCTACAAAATTCTGAGTGGTATAGAATGGGTAAACTTGAATTGATTTTTTATTCTTTCAAAAAGTACTAAGATTAGGGGACATGACCCCCCCCCCTCCCCCAAGAAGTGAAAGTGACAGTATACCAGGATGTATGACAGCTACAGATATAATGGCCATTCCTCTTAGAGCAGCAAGCAGGTCTCTGGAGTAGCCTAGTGGTCAGTGCAGTGTACTGCAGAGAAGGGGCCCCATGCCCATATCCCTGTACTAACTGGTACACTTGTGGTGGAAAGTGTAAGCACCCCAAAAAGCACAGAATATTACTGAACCCACATATAGATGACACCTGCAGGCATAAGAGCTATTTTAGTATAGTAATTTTTGCTTTTTTCTAAGGGGCTTACTATACAGTATAAGGGAGTTATGATGTGATGTGTGTGCCTGGGACCTTTTATGTGAAGTTCATTGCAAAGCCCCCTAGGCTGCCCCACTGCTTTGCTGGGATATCTGTGTGATCAGTCTAGTAAGATTGCTGCCCCCCAGACATTCCAATGGCTTGTTTTTGTGTTTTTCCTCTGGATGTTTTTTGTTTGAAAAGGAAAGATTCAGTGACACAAAAATGTCTAAAATAGGATAATTTTCAAACCAAAAAGATTGGCATTTTTCGGGTTAAAAAATGACCATGTTTGGAACTGGATTTTTGAACTTTTTTTTTTTTTTTGCAAAATGTCTAAAATCAGATTTGGATATCATATTGAAAATGCCCCTATATGTTATGTTATCTGGGGAAAGCCACTGTTTATCCCCCAAGATTAAATAGCATGGAATCTTGCCAGTTTTGAATCTGCCAGATATTTGTGACCTGGACTGGTCACTGTTGGAAGCAGGATACCGGGCTAGTTGGACCCTTGATCTTACGCACTATGGCAGCTCTTATGTTCTCTTCCCTCTCTCTTTGATTTCTTTCCACTATTATAACAAATTACTTTTAAATGTGATGACCCTGTGATTTCATTGTTTTTCTATGTAATCCTACTAATGTTTGGCATGCCATTCAGAATAGTAAATAAATAAAAGCATTTTATTCTACTGTGAGAGTAAAAGTACTGCTTTAGTAAGTCAGATATTATAAATATTGCGGTATAAATTACATTTGGCATACTATTTAGTTTGTTCATTTTGAGTCATGGTTTAAGCATTATGTAGCCAGAAACAAAAGTCTGTTATTATATAGTGTCTAGAGCAGTGTGTTATCCTTAAATGTTTTGGTATTTTTGGGGTCAAAGAGGGGAAACACAGAAATGAACAGTGCCAAGGACTTTTTTTCTTGTTAAGCAAGTGAGCAAACAGACTGATGGTGTCTTATGTGAAAAGATTATGCTATGCAGTTTCCAAAAAAATGTAATTAAAAAATGTACACTAAGGACTGAATTCTATAAATGGTGCCAAAAAAATCATCACCAAAAAACCCCCATGCTAAGTACTATTCTGTAAGAGGCACTGAAAGTTAGGCACCGTTGATAGAATAGTACTTAGCACCAGGCTTGGTGCTTAACTTTAGACGCAAGAATTTACACCAAGTAAACCCTGGTGTAAATCGTTGTGCCTAAATTATGCCGATCCCCTTTATTCTATAAGAGCACACATAAATTGTAGGAACACCACTGATCTGCTCATGCCCATGCCCCCTTTTTTTGGACTCGCATGTAAAATTTATGTGCGGCTCCCCAGGACTAAATTTGCATGTAAAATTTAATTAATGCCAATAATTGATCATTAGCACTCAATTATTGGTGCTAATTGACTTGTTCAATTAATCTGAGTGTGTAAATTGGTCATGCACCCAAATTTGCAAACACATTTTTAGGCGACCTTTATAGAATTTGGAGGTAAATGTAATTCTCCGAGGACAAGCAGGCTGCTTGTTCTCACTGATAGGGTGACGTCCACGGCAGCCCCTCCAATCGGAAACTTCTCTAGCAAAGTCCTTTGCTAGTCCTCGCACGCCCGCGCGCACCGCGCATGCGCGGCCGTCTTCCCGCCCGAAACCGGCTCGAGCCGGCCAGTCTTCTTTTGTCCGCACTCGGTACGGTCGTGTTTCGCCGTGTCGAGCCCCGGAAAGTCGACCTCGCGCGTCCAAATTTATTTTTGACGTGTTTTTTCTTCGGAAAAGTCTTAAAAGTGTCGGGAAGTGCTCCGGAACCCCCCCCCCCGGGTTTCGTGTCAACCCCTTCCCGTACTTCCAGCTTTTTGCCCCGATAAGTTTTCTTTCGTCGTCGGGGTAGGCCTCTTTTCGGCCTCGGTCGAGATTTTCTCCCTTAAAAATTTTTGGTGCTCTTTTTCCGTCATTTCGGATTTTGACTTCGCCGGCGTGATTTTTCCGCCCATGACATCGAAGCCTTCCAGCGGCTTCAAGAAGTGCACCCATTGCGCCCGGATAATCTCGCTCACTGATCGACACTCGTCGTGTCTTCAGTGTCTGGGGGCCGAGCACCGCCCTCAGAACTGCAGTCTGTGTTCCCTGCTTCAAAGGCGGACTCAGGTAGCGAGATTAGCCCAGTGGAACGTGTTGTTCTCGGGCTCTTCGTCGGCATCGGCACCGGGATCTTCGAGTGCATCGACGTCGTCAGCGTCCAGACCATCTTCCTCGGCCGCCACTGCATCGAGTGCATCGAGGCATCGGGCCTCTGCATCGGCGCCAAGGTATCGGGCGACTGCATCGACGTCGGTGGTACCGGGACCTCGTCTGCTGATGTCGTCGGACGGTGGTGCATCGTCAGGAGTGCAGGTGAGGGCTGTCCATTCCCCTGCTGGTGGCGGTGAGCCTTTCGGGTGGGTCTCCTCCTACCCTGAGGGCTCCTGCGGTACAGCCCCCCCGAGACCGACCTCCTTCGGCCTCGGCCCCGAGGAAGCGACGGCTGGATTCTACGTCCTCCTCGTCGGTGCCGGGGAGCTCCGGTGACATGCTTCGGAAGAAGTCGAAGAAGCATCGACACCGGTCGCCTCCCCGCGTCGGCACCGAGAGCTCTGGGTCGCCGAGGGAGTCGGCACCCAGCAGGCATCGGCACCGAGAGGACCGCTCACCCTCTGTTCAGGAGGTGTAGATGCGCTCCACTCTGGACAGCCCGGAACAGCCTCCTCGCCCGGAACAGGTTCTGACGTCAACGCCTGCATCGACCTCTTTGCCTTTCTCTGCAGCCGCTCTGAACGAGAGCCTCCGGGCCGTTCTCCCAGAGATTCTGGGAGAGCTGTTGCGCCCTACCCCTCCAGTACCGGCGGTGCTTGCGCCTCCGGTACCGTCGAGCGTGGCGCCGGCTGGCCCATCGCCCGGGGTGAGGTCCCCGACGTCGGTACCGCGTGCGGTGCCGACTACGGCCACCTTCCAGGAAGGCTCCCCGACTACGTTGGCGGAGGGAGCTTCGCCGATGCGGGCGAGGGAGTCTACCTCTCGACGCCCCCATCGTGGACGTGGCTCCACCGAGTCGAGCCGGGCGAGGTTGCAGACACAGGTTCGTGAACTTGTGTCTGACACCGAGGGTGAGGCCTCGTGGGAGGAAGAGGAAGACCCCAGATATTTCTCTGACGAGGAGTCTGAGGGTCTTCCTTCTGATCCCACTCCCTCTCCTGAAAGACAGCTTTCTCCTCCTGAGAGTCTGTCTTTTGCTTCCTTTGTCCGGGAGATGTCTACGGCCATCCCCTTCCCGGTGGTTGTGGAGGACGAGCCCAGGGCTGAAATGTTTGAGCTCCTGGACTATCCTTCTCCACCTAAGGAAGCGTCCACTGTTCCCTTGCACCATGTCCTAAAAAAGACATTGCTTGCGAACTGGACCAAGCCACTAAGTAATCCCCACATTCCCAAGAAGATCGAGTCCCAGTACCGGATCCATGGGGACCCAGAGCTGATGCGCACCCAGTTGCCTCATGACTCTGGAGTTGTGGATTTGGCCCTAAAGAAGGCTAAGAGTTCTAGGGAGCATGCTTCGGCGCCCCCGGGCAAAGACTCTAGAACCTTAGACTCCTTTGGGAGGAAGGCCTACCATTCTTCTATGCTCGTGGCCAAAATCCAGTCTTACCAGCTCTACACGAGCATACACATGCGGAACAATGTGCGGCAGTTGGCGGGCTTGGTTGATGCTCTTCCCCCTGAGCAAGCCAAGCCTTTTCAGGAGGTGGTCAGGCAGCTGAAGGCGTGCAGAAAATTCCTGGCCAGAGGGGTGTATGACACCTTTGATGTTGCGTCCAGGGCCGCTGCTCAAGGTGTGGTGATGCGCAGGCTCTCATGGCTGCGTGCCTCCGACCTGGAGAATAGACTCCAGCAGCGGATTGCGGACTCGCCTTGCCGTGCGGACAATATTTTTGGAGAGAAGGTCGAGCAGGTGGTAGAGCATCTCCACCAGCGGGACACCGCATTCGACAAGTTCTCCCGCCGGCAGCCTTCAGCCTCTACCTCTACAGGTAGAAGATTTTTTGGGGGAAGGAGGACTGTTCCCTACTCTTCTGGCAAGCGTAGGTACAATCCCCCTTCTCGACAGCCTGCGGCCCAGGCTAAGCCCCAGCGCGCTCGCTCTCGTCAGCAGCGTGCGCCTCAGCAAGGCCCCGCAGCTCCCCAGCAAAAGCAAGGGGCGAGCTTTTGACTGGCTCCAGCAGAGCATAGCTGACATCCAAGTATCAGTGCCGGGCGACCTGCCGGTCGGGGGGAGGTTGAAAGCTTTTCACCAAAGGTGGCCTCTCATAACCTCCGATCAGTGGGTTCTGCAAATAGTCCGGCAAGGATACACCCTCAATTTGGCTTCAAAACCTCCAAATTGTCCACCGGGAGCTCAATCTTACAGCTTCCAGCACAAGCAGGTACTTGCAGAGGAACTCTCCGCCCTTCTCAGCGCCAATGCGGTCGAGCCCATGCCATCCGGGCAAGAAGGGCTGGGATTCTATTCCAGGTACTTCCTTGTGGAAAAGAAAACAGGGGGGATGCGTCCCATCCTAGACCTAAGGGCCCTGAACAAATATCTGGTCAAAGAAAAGTTCAGGATGCTTTCCCTGGGCACCCTACTTCCCATGATTCAGGAAAACGATTGGCTATGCTCTCGAAGGATGCCTACACACACATCCCGATACTGCCAGCTCACAGACAGTATCTGCGATTTCAGCTGGGCACACATCACTTCCAGTACTGTGTGCTACCCTTTGGGCTCGCCTCTGCGCCCAGGGTGTTCACAAAGTGCCTGGCTGTAGTAGCAGCGGCACTTCGCAGGCTGGGGGTACACGTGTTCCCATATCTCGACGATTGGCTGGTGAAGAACACGTCCGAGGCAGCAGCCCTGCAGTCCATGCAGATGACTATTCGCCTCTTGGAGCTACTGGGGTTTGTGATAAATTACCCAAAGTCCCATCTTCTCCCATCACAGAGACTCGAGTTCATAGGAGCTCTGCTGGATTCTCGGACGGCTCGCGCCTATCTCCCAGAAGCGAGAGCCAACAACTTGTTGTCCCTCGTCTCGCGGGTGCGAGCATCCCAGCAGATCACAGCTCGGCAGATGTTGAGATTGCTGGGCCACATGGCCTCCACAGTTCATGTGACTCCCATGGCCCGCCTTCACATGAGATCTGTTCAATGGACCCTAGCTTCCCAGTGGTTTCAGGCTGCTGGGGATCTAGAAGATGTGATCCACCTGTCCACGAGTTTTCTCAAATCCCTGTATTGGTGGACGATTTGGTCCAATCTGACTCTGGGACGTCCCTTCCAAATTCCTCAGCCACAAAAAGTGCTGACCACGGATGCGTCTCTCCTGGGATGGGGAGCTCATGTCGATGGGCTTCACACCCAAGGAAGCTGGTCCCTCCAGGAACGCGGTCTACAGATCAATCTCCTGGAGTTGCGAGCGATCTGGAACGCTCTGAAGGCTTTCAGAGATCGGCTGTCCCACCAAATTATCCAAATTCAGACAGACAACCAGGTTGCCATGTACTATGTCAACAAGCAGGGGGGCACCGGATCTCACCCCCTGTGTCAGGAAGCCGTCAGCATGTGGCTCTGGGCTCGCCGTCTCGGCATGGTGCTCCAAGCCACATATCTGGCAGGCGTAAACAACAGTCTGGCCGACAGACTGAGCAGGATTATGCAACCTCACGAGTGGTCGCTCAACTCCCGAGTGGTGCGCCAGATCTTTCAAGTGTGGGGCACCCCCTTGGTGGATCTCTTCGCATCTCGAGCGAACCACAAAGTCCCTCAGTTCTGTTCCAGGCTTCAGGCCCACGGCAGACTGGCATCGGATGCCTTCCTCCTGGACTGGGGGGAGGGCCTGCTGTATGCTTATCCTCCCATTCCTCTGGTGGGGAAGACTTTGTTGAAACTCAAGCAAGACCGAGGCACCATGATTCTGATTGCTCCTTTTTGGCCGCGTCAGATCTGGTTCCCTCTTCTTCTGGAGTTATCCTCAGAAGAACCGTGGAGATTGGAGTGTTTTCCGACCCTCATCACACAGGACGAAGGGGCTCTTCTGCATCCCAGCCTCCGGTCCCTGGCTCTCACGGCCTGGATGTTGAGAGCGTAGACTTTGCCTCTTTGGGTCTGTCAGAGGGTGTCTCCCACGTCTTGCTTGCTTCCAGGAAAGATTCCGCTAAGAGGAGTTACTTCTTTCTATGGAGGAGGTTTGCAGTCTGGTGTGACAGCAAGGCCCTAGCTCCTCGCTCTTGTCCTACACAGACCCTGCTTGAATACCTTCTGCACTTGTCTGAGTCTGGTCTCAAGACCAACTCTGTAAGGGTTCACCTTAGTGCAATCAGTGCATACCATTACCATGTGGAAGGTAAGCCGATCTCGGGACAGCCTTTAGTTGTTCGCTTCATGAGAGGTTTGCTTTTGTCAAAGCCCCCTGTCAAGCCTCCTACAGTGTCATGGGATCTCAATGTCGTTCTCACCCAGCTGATGAAACCTCCTTTTGAGCCACTGAACTCCTGCCATCTGAAGTACTTGACCTGGAAGGTCATTTTCTTGGTGGCAGTTACTTCAGCTCGTAGAGTCAGTGAGCTTCAGGCCCTGGTAGCCCAGGCCCCTTACACCAAATTTCATCATAACAGAGTAGTCCTCCGCACTCACCCTAAGTTCTTGCCAAAGGTCGTGTCGGAGTTCCATCTGAACCAGTCAATTGTCTTGCCAACATTCTTTCCCCGTCCTCATTCCTGCCCTGCTGAACGTCAGCTGCACACATTGGACTGCAAGAGAGCATTGGCCTTCTATCTGGAGCGGACACAGCCCCACAGACAGTCTGCCCAATTGTTTGTTTCTTTTGATCCCAATAGGAGGGGAGTGGCTGTAGGGAAACGCACCATATCCAATTGGCTAGCAGATTGCATTTCCTTCACTTACGCCCAGGCGGGGCTGGCTCTTGAGGGTCATGTCACGGCTCATAATGTTAGAGCCATGGCTGCGTCGGTAGCCCACTTGAAGTCAGCCTCTATTGAAGAAATTTGCAAAGCTGCGACGTGGTCATCTGTCCACACATTCACATCTCATTACTGCCTGCAGCAGGATACCCGACGCGACAGTCGGTTCGGGCAGTCAGTTCTTCAGAACCTGTTTGGGCTTTAGGATCCAACTCCACCCCCCGAGGGCCCTGTTTGTTCTGTTCCAGGCTGCACTCTCAGTTAGTTGGTAAATTTTTTAGGTCAATCTCAGTTATGTCCTCGCCGTTGCGAGGCCCAATTGACCATGGTTGTTGTTTTGAGTGAGCCTGGGGGCTAGGGATACCCCATCAGTGAGAACAAGCAGCCTGCTTGTCCTCGGAGAAAGCGAATGCTACATACCTGTAGAAGGTATTCTCCGAGGACAGCAGGCTGATTGTTCTCACAAACCCGCCCGCCTCCCCTTTGGAGTTGTGTCTTCCCTTGAAGTGTATTGTCTTGCTACATACTGGACTGGCCGGCTCGAGCCGGTTTCGGGCGGGAAGACAGCCGCGCATGCGCGGTGCGCGCGAGGACTAGCAAAGGACTTTGCTAGAGAAGTTTCCGATTGGAGGGGCTGCCGTGGACGTCACCCTATCAGTGAGAACAATCAGCCTGCTGTCCTCGGAGAATACCTTCTACAGGTATGTAGCATTCGCTATATGCACATAGTGTGTGCAAAATTAAAAGATGTTTTCTTTACACAGCTCTTATAAAGATTACTTTTAGTGTGTTTCTAGAGCTTAACAAAGGATATCTTTTAAACAAAGAGGAACACTGCTGCCTAATTAGATTGTTTCTATAGGGAAACTTTGGCAGGACAAGTTGTATAACCTGTTAAGAAAAAAGTCCTAGCCTGATTACCTCATACTTGTAATTAACATTAAATTACTATACAATTACTATAATTAGACCAATGTGTCACTTTTTTTTTTTACTAATTCTGTTCTTTCATAGCAAATTCCCCAAAACAGACCTGCTGTATTTATACTTTATAGTTTATTATATTTACCATGCCACCTTACATGAATTAAATATCAAAACGGTTTACAATATCCAATAAACAGTAATTGAAACAAAACAGAAAATAAGAACTTCAGTAAAATAGAAGAGCACAATCGTAACAGATCACACACATCAGGCATGCTGTCCCTTAACACAGGTAACATCAATACTCACTAAAAGCTAGGGTAAAAAAGTACGCCTTTAAAAGGCATTTAAACTGAACCAAAGATTTTTCCTCTTGTATATATCCTAGCACCTGATTCCATAAATACGACCCCCCCACACACACACATACACAAAATGCTCATGTTCTAGTTCTTGACAAATGAACTTCCTTTATACCAGGCACTTCCAAAATACAGGTATTTAATGAACTCAGGGGCCCTTTTACTAAGCTGCACAGGCACCTACACGCACCCAACGCGTGTCAATTTGGAATTGCCACTCAGCTACCGCATGGCCCAGGCAGTAATTTCTATGTACTTAAGGATCCTTTTACAAAGGTGTGCTAGAAAATGGCTTGCGGTAGTGTAGGCGTGGGTTTTGGGCGTGCGCCAATCCATTTTTTAGCGCGTCTGTAAAAATTTTTGTCAAAAATGGACATGCGGCAAAATGAAAATTGACTCACATCCATTTTGGGTCTGAGACCTTACCGCCAGCCATTGACCTAGCAGTAAAGACTCACGCGGTAACCAGATGGTAGTGACCTACGCGCGCCAAATGTCACTTGGCACACGTCCATTACGCACACCCGAAAATAATATTTTTCTGATGCACATATCGGATGCGTGCCAAAAATGAAATTACCACAAGAGCCTCGCAGTAGTCGGGCGGTAATTCCATTTTAGCGCACGTTGGGTCCATGTAGATGCTTACTCAGCTTAGTAAAAGGACCCTTTAGACCATTACCACTTGGTGAACGCGGGAGACCTTACTGCTAAGTGAATGGGTGGTAGTAAGGTCTCTGACCCAAAATGGACGCATGCCAATTTTCATTTTGCCACATGTCCATTTTCAGTCAAAATTTTTAAAAAGGCATTTTTACAGGTGCGCTGAAAAATGGATCTGCGTGCATCCAAAACGCGTTTACAGTCATGCAGGCCATTTTTCAGCGCACCTTAGTAAAAAGGATCCCCTTAAATTCCTTTTAGATACATAAAGCTTTATGAAAATGGCCAGCGGGTGACGCATCTGTTCGTAAAGTTTTCTCTGAACCTATACAAGAATCTTAAACTTGGGGCCCTGTTTACTAAGGTGTGCTAGCGTTTTAGTGCATGCTAAGAAGTAACACACGCTAACGCTAGAGACACCCATATATTCCTAAGGCATTAATGCATGCTAATTTTTAGCGCACGCTAAAAACGCTAGCATGGCTTAGTAAACAGGGTGCTTAATGCAATAGTCCACCAGCAACCAGTAGTATTGAATGTACAGTGGCGTCGCTGAAAACATAATCCCCCCTAACAATCGAATTGACATGTTTTGCAATGTCTGTAATTTTTTTATACTCTTTTTAGGCAAACCCACCTACACTGCATTGGCATAATCCAGTTGTCCTATATAATAAAACGCACCTCCAACGTTCTGAAGCCGAGAAAGTGAAGCCTTCAAGCCTTGAAGCATTCCTGCAACGTCCCGTAACTGCGTGTCATCAATTGAGAAGATGGAGCCTTACAGAGCGTACTAATGCTTCAAGGCTTGAAGGCTTCACTTTCTCGGCTTCAGAACATTGAAGGTGCGTTTTATTATATAGCATGTGCTCGGTGCTTTTCTGTAGCACATGGGGGGAATTCAATATATGCTGATTAAAGTGGAGGAGTGGCTGGAGGGGGGGCAGGGGAGATAGGACAATCGCTGGGTGGCTGGAGGGGGGCAGGGGAGAGAGGACAATCGCTGGGTGGCTGGAGGGGGGGCAAGGGAAAAAGGAGAATTGCTGGGTGGCTGGAGGGGGGGCAGGGGACACAGGAGAATCGCTGGGTGGCTGGAGGGGGAGCAGGGGACAGAGGAGACTCGCTGGGTGGCTGGAGGGGGGACAGGGGAGATAAGAGTTGGACTTAGATGTCATATCGAAAATGCCCTCCACATAATTTTAAGTGCAGCTTATAGAATAAAGTTTTTGTCTGCACCTATTTATTCGGTGCCATATATAGAATTCACTCCTCTGTGTTCTCAGTCCAGGTTCCAGAGCTCTGGAATAAATTGCTACATCATCTCAGAGCTCAATCATTTGTGCAGCAATTCAAATTGGATCTAAACATTTTCCTTTTTACAGATGCCTATGCCTAATTTTTTTTTTTTATCTTCCAGTGCATGCTGAAAGTATAGCAAGGATATACAGCTACCCTTATGTGTTTTCCTCCCTGCTTTTCTTTTTAAAATTGCTCCTCCCTTCTTTCTCCTGTCTCTCATGTCATCTTAATCTTTTCTTTTTGTTCTGTGCTATACTTTACCTTAGATTGTAAGCCGCCTGTACATTCTTTTTTTGATGGGCAGGGTAAAAAGCTTTAAATAAACTTGAAACTTGAATTTTAGGAAATGTATAGAAAAAGGATGTATAAGATACTTCAGGTTCAAAAAGTCAATTTCAGCCTGAGCACTTTACTTCTAAGGTAATGTCCTGTATCTCATAGCAGTAAACTTTCATAGTCTTCTATGTACCAAAATGTATTTAAATTTTATATTAATAAGCTGTTGTAATGCAGAATCAGGCAAAGCATCTCACTAAAGTGGAGTACTGCAAAAAAGGGCATTTGGAAAAGGCTTTGATGAGCCTATTTTCACACAGAGGAAAAAATCCTACGCCAGAGCTGTAGTTCTTTTCTTCTATGCTTTGGAGCCCCTGAGCAATTTTGCTTGTGGGGATAGAGGCTACTGGCCCTGTTTCAGTCCCCTCTTGGAGGGCACAATTCCCTGGTGAGCCAGTGGCCCATTAACAACATCCCCCCCCACCCAAATAAGTGGAAACATTCTGGGTCCCTGCTAAGCCCCACCCGTATCATAAAAAGCCTCACCCTTTTTTTATATTTAAACAATTTTTATTGATGATCAAACATTTGGAACAGAATTATTAAAGGCAAACATTCTGTAATCATAGTAACACATCATATGCATTTATATACATCTTAACTGCAGGGGCGTATCTGGACTCTGGCGGTAGGGGGGGCCAGAGCCAGAGGGAGGGGGCACATTTTAGCCCCCCCCCCCCGGCGCCACCGATCCCTCCCTCCCCCGCCATTTCCGGACCCCCCCCCGCCACTGCCAGACCCCCCCCTCGCCACCAATGACACTCTCCACCCCCTCCCGCCGCCGCCAACCCTCCCCCGCTGCTGTCACTTACCTTTGCTGGCGGGGGACCCCAACCCCCCGCCAGCCGAGGTCCTCTCTTCCATGCAGGCTGCAAGTTGCAATGCTTCCTGTTCTTCGGAGTCTGACGTCCTGCACGTACAACGCGCAGGACGTCAGACTGAGTTCCAAATTCCAAAAAATGCTAGAAGACTGAGCCTCCATCATTTTTATGGAGTATATTATTTTTAGACCTGATAAGGTTTAACAATGTTTTTTATTTGTGTTTTTGAAAACTATTTTCTGTTTTTGGGGGGAGAAAGGGGATACCAGTATTTTCCCATTTGCGCTTCAGGTTGTACATGTGTTGATCAGGTTTTGGATTTTACTCTTTTTATATTGTATGTTTTGAAGGTTGGCTAGATAATATGTAATCTAAAATTCTATTTTGTCTTTCTAGGCTGCTAGCCAAATGAAAGTGGACAATAAGAGCATATATTATAGAAAATTTCAAACTGTCACATCATATGCACAGCACTACAGGATGGAGGGGGAATCATTTGTACACTACTATCCCCTTTAAAAGATAATAGACTCAGCTTTGAGGGCCACTGTATTTGTGTTACTGCAGACATGAATGTGTGATGTTCCTGGCTACAGTAACGCTAACCTATGGTACTTGGATACCACTCAGATACCACAGCTTAGTGACTCCCACAGTAAATATTGGTATGGTAAAATGCATTATTTTACCACAGCTTACTAACTACCACTCTAAAATGGCTACTGCTGTCCTAAAAATGAAGCATCTCTGTCTCACTATTTATTTGCTTTTCATTCTGGAAAAGGTATTAGAAGATTTCCAAAAATGTAAGCATTCAAAATAAATCAGCAGTAGAAAATGCAGCATTAGCAGTAGCCTCTTAACCACTGCTTCAACTCCCATCCTTGCTCCCAATAAACATCTAAATGTTATTGTCAGTAGAATTAACCAAAGGATAAATACTGTCAACAGTGGCAATGATTAACCACATAACAAACTGCTTTTCCACTTGGAGAAGAATTTGGAGAAATGACTCATCCCACATCTATTCTCAGAAAAGGGGTTGGATCAGTTTTGATTTACTTAAGCTGTGTTATTTCATGTTTGCCTGCCTAGAGCTTTGGTTTGTGCCAGTCCGGTTACAAACCCATATGCTTTAAATACAAAATTATAAGTTAACTGGAATGCTCAGTTTGATTTCAGCTAGTCTGATTTGTTGGAGACCTTCAGAAATACCATGTTTCACAAATGAAAACATGAAGCTGAATCTATGATAAAGATTCACCTCCAAAATTTAAACTATTATTAAAATTGTAAAGCATAGATAATTTGAACCATCATATATGGTTTGAAAGCAGGAAACTAATGGGGTCTTTTACTAAAACTTAGCTCAAATTATCTGAAGCAGGGCCTATTTTATTCCTATGGGCCCTGCTGCAGATAACTGAAGCTAAGCTTTAGTAAAAGACCCCCTAATTCTTCTACATCTTATTTTTCTTTATAATCATCAGCCCATGTAATACTTATTTTTGCCTTTAAAATTTATGAGAAAGAAACTGATGTATATAACTTGAAACACTGGCTCATCTCAAATATTCTCCAAAAGATATTGGACAGAGACCCATATTTCGAATCGTCATGCCACGTCAGAGATCAAGCAATTAAATCCAAAGAAAGAAATAAAAAGAAAATCTTCTCACCATCAGACCGTATTTAAAAATGACTTCTTGCTTTTCTTTAGATGCTACAATAGATTGGGCTTTTCCATCTGCAGGTAGCTGATGTATTAGCTGTGTTCTCAGAACTGTCTTTTATCTACATCTTGCTCTGCTCATGGTTGTCAACAAGCCAAGACTATCCTGTCCTTCTTTGGCTGGTAATATTGTGATTTAAAAGTGAAGTTTAGGGCAAAAACTAAAGCTGTATGCCAATATTACATTTCACTGCTTGACTACAGGATTATAAAGGTTGTCCATAGTCTGACCATGAGATGGTATTCTTTGATCAGACTGATGATTCAAAACATGAGTCCATCTTTGATAATGTTTGGAGAAATTTTATTCTTTCCAACCCAAAGGACATTACATAACATAGTAGATGACTGCAGATAAAGACTCATATGGTCCATCCAGTCTACCCAACAAGATAAACTCATAGCATATAATATGATATGATTTAACATATGCATACTTAATCTGTCCTTGCCATTTTTGAGGCATAGACTATAGAAGTCTGCCTGGCACTGGCTGTAATTCCTAACTACTGGAGTGGCCATTGAATGCCCACTCCAGCCTATCCATATCTCTGTAGCCATAGCCAAGACACAAACCATAGAAGTCTTCCCAGCACTGGCTTTACTTCCCAAATATTGGAGTTGTTGTCTGAAAACCACTAAGTTTTATTTTGATTCCATTCTCCTTCCAAATAGGAGTCCTTTGTGCTTCCCCCATGCATTCTTAAATTCTGTTACCATTTTTGTCTCTGCCACCTCTCGCTTCTACCACACTCTGTATAAAAAAAATAATTTAAATAGTATAATACAATACAAATTTATATTCTGCAAATTGCCATCAAATAGTTCTATGCGTATTCTAAAACTAAAAGAAGAAGTCAAGCAGTCCTGGGGAAACCATTATAAATCCACTTACCATAAAACATCAACTTTCCAAATATCTCTTAAAATAAAATTTCAGTGCCTTTTAGAATACCAAATAACGTTTTAAGTCCCCTAATTTGACATGGCAGTGAGTTCCAAATGGTAGACACTAAATACGAAAATCCAGCTGCAAATACCCTTTTTTAATGAAGACCATTAGGAGCTGGAAAATGCAATATTAAAGAATCACATTATGATGCTGATCTCTTCCACATGGGCAAACTTAATAAGTCTAACATGTATTGAGGAGCATTTCTGTGTAAAGTATTGAAGATTTTCATGCATAACTGGAACAATGCATGCTTCATTTGGCAGCCAATGTAACTTAATTAACAAAAAGGTAAGCCTGTGTATTTGTGAGCAGAAAGGATCAGGTGAGCTTCTGTGTTTTGGATGGTTCGTAACTTTCTTAGTAGCGACTTCTGACATCCCAGATACACAATATTACAATAGTACAACTGGGACAGCAGAAGACTCTGTACAGCCAATCTAAAAACTGGTAATTCCAAATACCCATGTATTCTGCATAATTTCCTTAGGGGCCCTTTTACTAAGTCGCATAAGCGTCTACATGCGCCCAATGCACGCCAAAATAGAGTTACCACCTGGATACTGCATGGCTCTTGCGATAATTTCATTTTTGGCGCACGTCCAATACGCGTGTCCGAAAAATAATTTTTATTTTCAGACGCATGTATTGGGCGTACACCAAGTGGCATTTGACATGTGTAGGTCATTACCGCCTGGTTACTGCGTATGATTTTACCACTAGGTCAATGGCTGGCGGTAAGGTCTCAGACCCAAAATGGACATGTGGCAATTTTCATTTTGCCACATGGCCATTTTCGGCAAAAATTTAAAAAAGGCATTTTTTGCAGGTATGCTGAAAAATGATTCTGCAAGCACCCAAACACGCGTCTACACTAGTGCAGGCCATTTTTCAGTGCACCTTAGTAAAAGGACCCCTTAATAATATAAAAGCTTTTTTTTTTCTTTTTTTCAGGGAGTCCACTTGTACATCTGGAGGCAAACCATTAGTACATGTAACATCTAGTATTTTCAAGCATGATTTGAACTTAAAATTGAGGTTGGACATTTTCAGAATATTATCCATATTACTCATAAGTCAATCAGCCTGCAACCTCATTTCATGTCCTCTAATTCTACTGCCTCCCTGTCTCTGGAAAAGTTTATATATGAATACCTTTCAAATATTTAAATGTCTATATCATATCACCCTCCTTTCTTCTAGGGTATACATATTCAGGTCATCAAGTCTGTTCTCATATATCTTGTGTTATTATAACGATGTTTATTGAAAATACAGTGAACCCACAGATTACAAAGCAATATCTAGAGGGAACAGGCTTAAAACTACAACCACATAACTAACAATCAAGCTCATTTTCAAAGCACTTAGCCTCCCAAAGTTCCATAGAAACCTATGGAACTTAGCCTCCCAAAGTGCTTTGAAAATATGCCTGATAGTAGACAAAACACCAGTCCCTGTCATTTGCAGTCCACCTCCCTCCCATCTTCAGCCTCTCCACCCAACAAGACTTCCCCTGCTTCTTTGTTGGGCACCCTTCAGAGCCCCAGAACAAACGACAGCCCCACTTTACACTCCCCAAGAGTCTTTCAGAATCCAGTCAACTAGTTTTGGGCCCTTAGTGTGTTTCCAGTGGGCAGCTATAACAATTTTAGCTGCTGCCAAGCTCATTCACTTAAGTCACGTCTGCCATTTGGGACCCCTCCTATTTCCCAACCCCAAAAGACAGCACTTGGGATCCTTAGGAAAAGCATAGCCCAAGATTGTGGAAATAGTCCATGTCATCACTTTTCAAAATGCCTGAATCTTTACACAGTATCGCCAAATATGAAAAAAGATTCCCTGGTCCATACCACATTTCCAACATACATCAGAAGCAGTGGGAAACATTCTTTTCAGTTTTACAGGTGTATAATGCCATCTTGTAAAGATCTTATAAGCAGAGTATACATAAAGATGCTTTTTTAACCTCCAAACACACTTTCACGCCATTCACCCATACTCAGTGTACATCCCATATTTCTGAAACTCTTTACCCCTAATAAGGTGGTAAAGAATTGAAATAGACTTTTGGAGCTTGCCCAAAGCTACCCACAAATTTTTAAAATATTCAGTATCATCAGGATTCTTCCTAAACCAACCCCTCTGAGACATGTAATGCTTAATTTGTAAATAAGTAAAAAAAAAAAAAATCCTTACTGGAGATACCTTCTCATGTCTTTTGATGCAAACCCCATACCATTTTTGTCACCCTTCTCTGAGCCGCTTCAAGTCTTTTTATGCCCATAGTGAAATATGGCATCCAAAACTGAACACAGTACTCCCAAGTGGGGCCTTACCAATGAATTGTACAGGAGCATTAACCTCTCCTTTCATCTGCTGGTTATACCTCTCTATGTAACCTAGCATGTTTCTGGGTACTGCCCTTGTCTTGTCACATTATTTCACCACCTTGAGATCCTCAGACACTATCACTTCAGGTCCTTCGCCTGAACCGTATTTACATCTCCTTTGGATTTCTGCATCCCAAGTGCATCATTCTGTACTTCTTCACATTAAATTTTAACTGCCAGACCTTAGACCAGTGATTCCCAAACTTGGTCCTGGAGGCACCCTATCTAGTCAGGTTTTCAGTATATTCACAAAGAATATTCATGAGAGATATTTGCATGCACTGCCTTCACTGCAAGCTAATCACTCTCATGAACATTCATTGTGGATATCCTGAAAAACCTTACTGGCTAGGGTGCCTCCAGGACCAGGTTTGGGAATCACTGGTCTATGGTCTGGCAGTTAACATTTAATGTGATCAATAGAAATCAAACAAAATAAAACATGGAAAAGAAAATAAGATGATACCTTTTTTAGTGGACATAACTTAATACAGTTCTTGATTAGCTTTCGAAGGTTGCCCTTCTTCGTCAGATCGGAAATAAGCAAATGTGCTAGCTGACAGTGTATATAAGTAAAAACATTCAAGCATTACTATGACAGTCTGACAGGGTGGGAGGGTGGGGGTGAGTAGGAGGTATGCATGGGAAGAAGTACAGAATGATGCACTTGGGATGCAGAAATGCAAAGGAGATGTAAATACGGTTCAGGAGAAGGACCTGAAGTGATAGTGTCTGAGGATCTCAAGGTGGTGAAATAATGTGACAAGACAAGGGTGTCCACTGTGTTGCTTATCTGTACCTGGTTCACAAAAAGGCAAACTTTTCCTTCTAACCCTTTGGTGATGTCACTTAAAAATATGTCAAATAGAATCAGCCCGGAACTGATCCCTAACGTACGCCTCTACTCAACTTCCTTTCCTCCAAGTAGATTCCATTTACCACCACACTTTGTTGTTTGTCAGTCAACTAGTTTTCAATTCATTTCTTCACTTTGGGTCGTAATTTCAGCCCATTTAGCTTATTCATGAGTCTCTTATGAGGAATCGTATCAAACATTTCACTGAAATTCAAGTAGATTACATCTGCATGTGTCCTCTATCTAGTTCTCTGATCATTCAGTCAAAGAAATCAATCATATGCATTTGACAGGATTTGCTACCTCAGATCTTACAACCTATTGGATTCTAGAAAGTTCACTATCCTTTCCTTCAGCAGTGAAACACACTGCTATCTTAAATGGGAGTAAGATATTATTATCAATCAATAAACCAATATAGAAGAGGAAAAAAGAATCAGTACAAAAAACTCCTAAAACTTGGAGAAAAACTACTGATTCAAAAAAATCCCTTCCATCCAGAAAAAGGAACAGAGTGAATGAACATACAAAAATTTTTAATATAAATATATTTCAAAAAATGTGTAATGATACATCAAAAAGTACTCAAAAATCCTGCCTATTGTAAAACAACACCCACACAAGTAATCTTACTGCCCATAGTGTCATACAACATTTTTTTTCAAGGACAGTACACAAAACAACAATGAACCATACATACTCAGAACTTTGTTCTATGTTCTGAGCTCTGGGAGAGCTGTTCTGTCCCAGTGTCATATGATGACATCACCAACTTGTGTGCCTGAATCAGTCCTACTACCTATGGAAAACATTTGTTACAGGTGAGCAACAGTGTAATATGCACATTAATGTCTGATATCTCCACACATTAAGGGTAAACCTATAAGGGGTTTGCCTCCTTTGAGGGCAAGTAGGTGCTCTTTTATTAAAGGCACATAGTATAGTTTTTAGTAACACATGTCCCATTTTATGCAGTAAGACCTAGTTACTAATAACCGAGGTTAACAGAAAAATAACAGCTTAACAGTAGCACATGTTGATAACTTCCCCCCATATGTAGTTATAAACCAAATAAAAATGCTAGCTTAAGTGTCAAACATGGCACCTACATCAAAACCATCGGCTTACAGGTGTTTTAATTGCACCTTGGTTATTTAAGTACACGTGTAAATTAGCATAATTATAATTTGTATGTACTTGTGAACTCCACCTAAGCTCTACCCAAATCCCATTCCTGTATATTCCTACTGACAAAGTACACACCATCATGTTAATGTGTGTACTTTTACACTAGCCAGAATTTTATAATGAGCCATTTATACATTAATGTTGCCACATACATGTGAAAAAGATTTTATATAAAATGTACCTTGCTTCTTATAAAATTAGGTTACTGCTAAAAGTATGTACTATACAATCAGGTATTTATTTGAAGAGTAGGCACTCTCAGGGGTAGAGACACTATTAATGCGTTTATTTTTTGTACTAAAATTTACTCCTGCTTCCATGCAGGTGCAAATTTACGTGCCTTCAGTGTAGTTGCAATTTCTGCTGGATTTTGTGCAAATATTTTATGAAGATACATAGGTGCCTCTGGGGCCCTTTTACTAAAATGCAGTAAAATTGTGGTTATAAAAGCTTAATATGGAGCTTCACAGCGCGGTAGCTGCAAATTTTACACAACAATCAGAGGGGAGAAACTAGCATTTTCATATGCATGTCCCGCGTTAATGTGTCAATTAGTAAACCGTATTTGGCCACAGTTAACGTAAGAGCACTATGTGCTTCCTATTATGAGTCAGCAAGTGGTCCCAGGTTACCTACGTGTTAGGCAGTTAGCGAGTAGTAAGTGCAGATGCTACCTAGCTAACACTTTCATACCCATTCTCCACCCATGGTACACCCCCAACACAAAAAGCACTTAACACATGGGCTATCGTACAATAACTGTATGCAGTAACCCACATGTTAAGTGCTTAATGCACTGTATAAAAGGAGCCCTTTGTGTTTTGATAACATAGGATAAAAATAGGTCTTCCTGCCCAATTAGCCTAGGCACCCTTTAATAAATTTACCCTTTATATGACTTAGGCCTATAATATCATCATTCTACACTGAGGATTGTCTGACTTTTGCTCTCATTCGTTTGACAGCTACAAAACAATTTAGTTTTCACATTTGTGGAGTAATCCCCTCATGCTTATATATTCGGTTTTGCTTTGTGGCTTTATGGAAAAGGCAGATAAAGTACAAACACACTTTACTGAAGTGGTTGTCTGTGTGATATCTTAGAAATTTCTGATCTACTTACTAGGTGGATCTGAATTCATAGGAGATGTTTTAGAAGTACTGATATTTGGGGGGAAGATGATTCAAAATATAGTAAGTATGTACCCCTTATTCATTGCAAAGAGCCTTTGAAATACGCAGCAGCAAATATTGTATTCGTGTATTTAAGCTGGACTCAGTGTACTGGAAAAGGAAACACTCATGCTTGGCATTTGTTAGGGGAAATTTTTAATTTACTGTAAACCAGAATATTTTGATTTTAGAATTCTGTGGATTATGAATCCAAACCCATATAAGACTAAAACTTGCTTTCAAAGGAAGTTAAAAACCCTTGTGGTTGTTTTGGTTTGGATTACCTTCTTGTATGCTTAAACCTTTTATGTATACATATATATATATTTAAAAAGTTTAATAAACTATTGCACTCAACAAACGATGTACCTAGCTAGATGATTTGTTTACTGTACCTAGCTAGATGATTTGTTTACTATACTTTAATTCTGATTTCTAGGATAATGCACATTTATTTATTAGGATTTATTTATGGCCTTTATGAAGAAATTCACCCATGGTGCATATACTGCCCTGTACAAGAGACTTGGAGAAGCTAAGCCTCCCCAGCACCGCTGCAACTTTCCTTGCCCATTGAAACTGCTGCCTTCCCAGTATTGACCCTGATTTTCTCCCCCTCAACTCCCCTGTCAACTATTACTCCATTTCTTTCTCTCCTTCCTCACATCCTGTATTGCCCTATTTCTCCTCCCTCTCCATCAGTATTGCCCCCTCTCTCTCCTTTTCGCCACCTGCTGCCGTGCAGCACCTTTTATTCCATTCCTCTTGTTGCCATCTCCACTAAGTATGAAGTAGTAAACTAACAGAAAAAATATATAGGACTGTGGACCTCTACGCGCCACTGCTGCTTCCTCTGCCGGTCAAGAGAAGGCAGAACCAACAGAGGACACAGCAGTGGCATGCTGTGTCCTTGCCTCTCACTTACTCACCTCCTCTTCCTGGAGGTGTATCTCTTGGACTTGCTGTTGAAGTTTAGCAGTCTTGCTCTCTATCCATTGTTTGTCCCTCCTGACTCTTCTGCAAGAGATTAGACAGTTATCCCTGCAGCTTAAGATACTGATGTACTGGCACTGCACTGGCCAGTTCTTGTTCCAGTCACGTTACTTCGGTATGGGTAGCCTGTACTTGGGCCTGATAAACCTGGTTATGGTCTATCAGCCTCGTCTTGTTGCTGCTTCAGCTCCTCTTCTGCTGCCACCGGACACTTGACTGTCTCCTCTGCTTCCAAATGCTTTTCATGTGCTCAACCTGTTCAGCAGGGGTGCTCTGCTTCAGCGATCCCTGCAGCTCCTGAAGTATGTGATTCCCTTACGCCTTGTCGGACAACTTTTCTATCAGCAAAGTTGCCCCCTTTCTAGGGTTACCATATGGCTCCAGAAAAATGAGGACACATTGATCCAGCTCAGGTTTTTTTTTCTTTTTGAAAGCAATGGAAGTAAAACCCAGACTGGCTCAACTTGTCCTCCTTTTTCTGGAGCCATATGGTAACTCTGCCCTTTTATTCCCCCTTAAGGGTTTCATTGGAAGCCTTTAGCAGAGTTACTTGTTCAGAGACTTGAACCATCTCTTTGGTTTGGAACTCTAGTCTCTAAATCAATTATCTTATCTTTCTTTCACAATCTGTTTTCTGTTCATTGAGAGCCTGGTAGGTCCCTTTCCATCTGCAGCTCTTCTATAATGAGGCTCTGCTACTTCAACTGGTCACATGACTGCCTAAGCTCAGTTGAATCATTCTCATGCTGCACCTCTACAATCCATGCATGCTCTCTTGCCTCTTGGAGTAGGTCATCTACCTTTCTCTGCAACCTCTCCATTGAAGACCTCTGGGTCATCTGCTCCCTCACTCAGTGGCCTCCTGTTCCTTTTGTTCCAGAGCTTCCATTAACGTATTTTTCTCTCTTGCCAGGTCCTGTGTTTTAACTTCCAGCTGAGCCTTTAACCAAACATTTTGGGCCTGCAACCAGTCTCTCTCTCCTGGTGGTTCAGTTGCTCCTTCTGGTGGACCAACACAATTTCTCAGGACTGCAGCTCTTCTAGCTTGTACTGTAGATCTGGGGAACTTAAGAGTCCATACTCTTTATCTCTTCAATCTGCTGTACAAAATCTTCCTTGAACTCTTGTTTCTCTATACACTTGGTACATTGACCTTGTCTCATGTCCTACATTTTTTCCAGCTGTACTTGAAGAACTTCCTTCTCTTCTTGTAGTCTCTGACACTTCTGTTGTGCCTCACCCAACTCTCAGATAAGGTCTCGATTGTAGAGAAGGGCTCCTTCTAACTGTGCCTGAAGCTCTCTGATCTCTGTATCCTTGTCAGAGGATTCCTGCTTCTGAACCCCTCTGACTTTGGGCAGATCAATGGGCAGACTTTTTCTTGGGCTATCTTAGTTACCCCCTTAATCTCATCGCCAGCAGCCTTCCTTAATTTCTCTTTATTTCTCTATTGAGCCTGACTTCTCTTTTCTTCAGGGACATCCCCTTTCCTTGGATAGTAATTAGCCTCATCTTCAGGTCACTGCTGCAGAGTTGACCAGGCTTACTCCCACTCTTGGTCCCAAACTCCCATCTTGGCGTTTCTTTCTCTTTTCACCTTTTACAGTTGCCTAAAAAGCCTCTTGGCCAGGTATGCAAAAACCAGCTGGCTGTCTCCTTTGTTGCAGGTAGACTGCCTTTACAACTGTTCCACCACAAAATTTCCAGCAGACCAGATTGCAGCTGACTTCTCCTTTACTTGGAGAATCTTGCATTCTCTTGTGTGTACTGACTGTAAGAGCTGATCCTGCCCATGAAGCAGCTCCAGCTCTGTCTGTAACTCCCGGTCCAAACCAGGTTCCTGAACTTGCCCCAGTTGCAGCTTTCCTGGAAGCAGTTCAGCCTTTAGTACTCTTCTATGTGCACAGCTTGGTATCTGCTCCTCCTGTGCTCTGCAGTTTCGAAGAGCCAGCTTCTTAATAGCAGCAATTTTAGCTCTGGCTCCAGCTCCACTGACCACTCTATAGTCTGGACCTGCTTTCCCCAGCTGCTCCAGCACCAGCAGCAATCTTTGTTTCACTTTTATGCGGAAGTTTTCTCTGTTTCAGACAAGGTTCTCTGCTGATTGCTCTCAGGTGCAGACTGCAGCTTAATCAAGCTTCCAGCTTGTCAGAACTCTTCCATTGTAGATCATTCTGAAGCCACAGCTTGTATTTTTCTACTGCCCTTTTTGTCCCCCCAAGTAGGGAACAATGTCCAGGATTACTTGCTTTAAACTTTTTTTTTCTTTTCTTCTAACTTGCCAACTCTTCTGGCTAGGTGTGGCATGCACAACAGCCCCAAACACGCGCTGCTGTACTTCTCTGTATCCTCCTGGACAGACATTCTGTTCACTCCAAACCAGAGTTTACTTGTTGCACCACAGCACAGCAACTCTATTCAAAACCCCACAGGAAAAAAAAATCCTCTTGTCCAGCATTTGCTAATTCTTTGTATATCCCTAATCTCTCAAAGGCAGAGCTAATCTCTTTAGTTGTTACACAACAGGCTCCAATTCCTGAAGGTAAGTGAAGTCAGCTTCTTTAAAACAGAAGCTCAGATCCCACTGCTGCCACACTATGTGGTAATGTGAGTGAGAGAGGCCTAGGTCCTTAATAAATACATCCACGCAGAGGGTTGTGAAAGAAAATCATTTATTTTTATGCAGAAGAATAGCTGTCTTGTTCCCGTCACAGATCATGAGAAAATAGATATGTAAGATCACTCATATTTATAAGTTCTCTCCCGTGGCCTGCTCTGTTGACCCACAGCATGCATTTGTCTGCCCCTCCAAAAGACAGCCCAACGTTCAAGTCCTGTCTTCCAGTACTGGGCACAATTGGGCCCAGCTTGGCCCTGACTTTAAAAGTTGCAATAGCAACCAAGTTCTTGGCCTCCCTCAAATAAGCTTCTGCTTCTTGCAGTTACAGAGTAGCAAGGCCTGTTTTGGTGCCACTCCTCTTTCTCAGGCTCCCCTCAGGTACTGCAGCCTACAAGAACACCTTGAGGATGCCTTCTCTACAGTGACTCAGGACATTTAACTCCAGCCAGGTCCAAGCCCCGACCCCAACACAACATGTTAGCATCGCCTGCTGTAAGGTAGCTTAACTGCACCATCAGTGAGGGAGTGCTCTTAGGGACACACTACACCACTCCCTCACATATGTTGTATTCAGTGGCTTAGCCACAGGT
Organism: Microcaecilia unicolor; assembly: GCF_901765095.1. Taxonomy (NCBI): domain Eukaryota; kingdom Metazoa; phylum Chordata; class Amphibia; order Gymnophiona; family Siphonopidae; genus Microcaecilia; species Microcaecilia unicolor. The sequence continues at coordinate 220,036,348 of NC_044031.1, forward strand.
GGGCCTAGTTGGGCCAGGGCCCACCCACTTAGGGCTCAGGCCCACCCAACAGTAGTACACGTTTAGCGGTAGCTGGTGGGGATCCCAAGCTCCGCCAGCTGAAGACATCCCCCTGATAGTAATTAAAACGCTGCTCTCCACGATACTGGCACCTGTGCATGCTCAGTTTTCAGCTCATGCCTACTGTAGACTGCCAAGGTGGAAAGAAGCGTTTTCCCGCTAGCTCAGATATTTTTCTGGTGGGGTTTGGGAGGAACACTTGGTGCCCACCCATTTCTTGCCTAGGCCCACCCAAAATCTGTTGTCTGGCTACGCCCTTGGTTGTATTATTTTAGTGCATTATTTTGATGATTTTTTTTTGGCACTTAATTCTGGAGTGTATTCAATGTGCATATTACCATCAATATCAGAGATAGCAGGGAGGGGAAATAGCAGGTGCCACTGAAACAGAGCCACCCAGTGAGGGAATCCTTCCTTCCTGTGTTCAGAAGTGCCTCACTATCCCTTTACTGCTGATCTAGGTTTTGCTCCTCACCCCAAGGTTTTTGACTTGCTCCATTGTGTTTCACCTTACCCTGTAATGTCATTTTAGCCCCACCCTACTTTAGCCTTCCCAAACAACTGAATCATCGACCACCTAAAGTACAGCAAGAATAAGCAGGACATGCGCATTTGACAGTACCAGCAGTAAAAATTCAAATAACAGTACACTTTATTGCATAATATGCTGCTTACAGTATCAACACTGGCTTCCCGTCAAGGACTGTATCACTTTTAAAATTTGCGCCCTAGTACATAAAATCATCTACGGCGAAGCCCCAGCATACATGGACACCCTGATCAACTTGCCACCAAGGAACTCACACAGGTCTGCACGATCGTACTTAAACCTCCATTACCCAGTATATTCTGGACTTAAATACAAAAGAACCTACGCATCAACTTTCTCCTACACTAGTGCCCATCTCTGGAATGATCTACCTAAGCTAGTGAAATTTACCACTGATCATCCTACCTTCAAAAAGCGCCTCAAGACCTTTCTATTTGACAAACCTGCTTATAATCGAACGAGAAAAACGCCCAAGTTCCGACCTAAATCGGGAGATGGACGTTAATCTCACAAAAACGAGTAAATCCATATAATCGAAAGCAATGTTTCAGTGCGTCCGTGTCGCTCGTACGTGGACGTAAAAACGTCCAAATAAGAGGCGTGTCGGGGGCGTGTTAGGGGCGGTGATACGACGTGGACGGGTACAACGTATAACGAATAGCGAAATGGCTCTGGTTGAGCGGGAAGATGGGCGTAATATGATGGACCCGAAATAAAAGCGACCAGAGCAAGGGGGAAAGCGTCTTTAGACCCATTAGCGATTGTGTGTAGTTGGAGAGTGGCGATATTGTTGGTGGAAGAGCTGAAGTGGTGGTTGCAGAGAGAAAGCCGAGCGTGTTGAGTACCTGTGACGGTCGTCTGTGTGCCCTGCCTCTTTTTCTGTCATACCCTTTCACTGTTCCTTACTCCTACTCCTTTGCTCCATCGCCCCCTTCCCCTCCCCCTGTCCCTCCCCATTCACTCTTCCCACGTGTATACTCTATTCCCTGACCTCCCTCTCTGTGTTCCTGTACTGTTTGGCGAGTGAGTGGCCAGAGGGCGTGGTGGCTGGAAGTGAAAGATCTGTGTGTGTTGCTGTTTGTTTGACTACTAGTCCTAATACTTGCACTGGTGGTGGGGATATGGATGCACTTAATGCACTTGTGGCATGCATGCTACACGAAGAGGCCACCCACCGCAGGAGGTATTCACGGCCCCGAGTGTTTAGGCCCCGCACCACCTTCCTACAACTCACTGACCAGCAGTGTCTAACAAGGTTCAGGTTTGATAGGGCCACCATTCGTCAGCTGTGTGAGCAGCTGACACCCCTCCTTCAGCCCCAGACACGTAGGAATAACCCCATCCCTGCCCACCTCAAAATCACTTCCGCTCTCTCTGTCCTGGCCACTGGCAGTTTTCAATCCGTATTAGCTGCTAACACAGGCCTCACCCAGGCTTCTATTTCACACTGTCTCACCCAGTTCCTGGATGCCTTCATAACTCACACCTCACACTACATCACTTTCCCCACCACCCCCCAGGCCCTGCACAACAACATGGGCGCCTTCTATGCTGTTGCTAGATTCCCCTCGGTCATCGGTGTGATAGACTGCACACACGTAGCCCTCAGACCCCCCCGGGCACACGAAGCCACCTACAGAAATAGGAAGGCATTTCATTCTATGAACATGCAAGTTGTATGTGATGCCCAGGGGGAGATATTAGATGTGTGTGCCAGGTACCCTGGCTCCAGCCACGATGCCTACATCCTACAGCACTCGGGCATCTTCCGCAGGTTCGAGCGAGGGGAGTTCATTGGTGGATGGCTACTAGGTAAGTGCAACATGCATGTACCACCCATACTAGACCTCCTCCACTGGGCAACCCTCCGCCCTGGCTTCCTCCACCACAACCCACTATCCAAATCCCCCCGTCCCCCCTGTACCTGCTCCAAGCGATACACACTCATCTATCTCATTCTGCTTTTCTGCAAAGGTGACCGAGGCTACCCGCAGAGGACATGGCTCATGACCCCCCTGATCCACCCACAACCAGGGCCAGAAGAAACCTACAACAGGAGACATCGCAGCACCCGGGGGATCATTGAGCGCACCTTTGGTTTATTGAAAAACCGCTTCCGCTGTCTGGACCGGTCTGGAGGAGAGCTGCTCTACAGTCCAGAAAAGGTGGCCAAGATCTTTGTGGCGTGCTGCATGTTACAAAATTTGGCCCAGCGCAGAGGACAGCCTCTCCCAGAGGAGCCACAGCCACCATCAGAAGAGGCCCCAGATGAGCTGGAAGAGGAGCCCCCTCCACCCCCAGCCCACAGAGCAGAGCTCAATGCCTACCAGCTTGGCGTAAGAGCAAGACAAAGACTCATTGAAACAAGTTTTAGGTGAAAGTAAGTGAACATTTATTTTTTACATTCAGTGCATGTGTGTGTTCAACCCCACCACCACCACCACCACCCCCACCACCCCCCTCCCACACCCACCCCCCTCCCACCAACCCTCACCCTACAGCATGTCCCATCATTTTCCCCTTCCCTTCCCCCGTCCCCTCCTACCCCTCCCACGCCCTTCCTTTGCAGCTGGTGCTGCACGGGAAGTCTCTTCACCCTCTTCGGAGCTGCTGCTTCCAGTGTCCTCCTCCCTATCCCCACGGCAGCCTGCGGCTTCGGCTGCACCGTGGAAATCGGGCCACCTTCTTGGTTCTAGTGGTCTGGCCACAGGACCCAGAATGGGAGCAGATTTGGTGGGTGCTGCAGGAGTGGGTGCGGAGGCTGAGGATCGCAATGCCCACCTCTTAGCTGGTGGTTGCTGGTGGTCAGTGGAGGAGGATGTTGATGGCAGGGGCTGCTCCAGCAGCACGGGGGCTGGAGTAGGCGCGGTGCCCTGAGGGCGCAGGTGTTGGATGCTCTGCTCCAGCCGTCTCAGTTGCTGGAGCACCTCCTGGTGGCCTTCACGTTGCGCCTGGAGGAGTTCCTGGTGTGCTCGCTGCTGTGCCTCCAGTGCTTGGCGCTGCAGCTCCAGTTTCTGCTGCCGGTACTCCTCCAAGCGCACGTTGTGGCGGAGTAGTTCCGTGGCCAGCCGCAGGAGTTGCCTCCTTTGGCCGGATGGCCTCTGGCGGGGAGCTGGGCCCTCCTCCTCCTCAACAAAGTCCTCCGGTGCTGGAGGTGCGGCCTCTGCTGGTGCAGGTGGTGGTGGCAGAGGCTGGACAGCTGGTGCAGGTGGTGGTGGTGGTGGTGGTGGCAGAGGCTGGACAGCTGGTGCAGGTGGTGGTGTTGGTGGTGGTGGCAGAGGCTGGACAGCTGGTGGTGGCAGAGGCTGGACAGCTGGTGCAGGTGGTGGTGGACGCAGAGGATGCACAGCTGGTGCAGGTGGTGGTGGACGCCGAGGATGCACAGCTGGTGCAGGTGGTGGAGGCTGGACGGCTGGTGCTGCAGGCTGTGGAGGTTGAGGCTGGACTGGTGGTGTAGGGCGTTGGCCTTGCAGGCCACTAGGGCCAGCCTCCTCTGAGTCATCACCTGTATAGCACAAGAGTGAGGAATAGTGTTGGTGCAAATAACCCACTTTTGTCTTTCAGCATTCATATACATTGGTATGTCCCCCAACCTGATGACCCAGCAAAGAGATGGTGAGGAGGAATGGAATTGACACGGGTACGAAAGAGAGAGCCCCGCAGGCAGCTGGGTAGAGGTGGTGGATGAGCAGCCAAGAGAAGGACACCACTCACAACGTTGTGCTCAAGCTGTTAGTTGTATAATTGTTAAATTGAACAACATTGCAGCATGTGTTGTGTTACTACTGACTTGCTAAACTGCATAGAACTGCTTTATGACCCCCATTACAGGCTCCTTCAGTTGAATGCATGTGGCCCACACTCAGTAGAGCACAGAGGTCACAGGAGGAACTAGGCACAGTTTGGTAATGGGAAAATAGGAGGGAGTAGTAGGGAAGGACGGCCCCCAAAGTTCTGCCACAGTAGTAACCTACACACACCCATAGGAGCCAACTGGAAAGTAGTATTGGGGGTGCTAAGCCCAGTGACCAACACTCCTCCCTGCACAGCTACATGATCTTTCCTCAATATTGGGGGTGCTCACACACACACACAGCACCCACCCTGTCTGCTTGCTCCTATAACACACATGACCACTACCACTACTCAAATAGAGCTTACAATTAATTCAATAAATATGGGCACACAGGACAAGTAAGAGGAAACCCAATGACAACAGTAGGGATAGGGAGTAAGGGTAGAGAGCTAGTGAGTAGGGGTTACCAGGTCACAACAGCATCATAAAGGTGGCCTGTTAATATACATAAAGACAGCCAGAGATACTCCCCCCCCTCCTCCTGCCCCCCACTCCTCACCTCCCTCCCCCTGACCCCAACTTCTATAACACAAGTGTACTGCAGCACAACAGATACCCCAACTGCATAATGAAACACCTACCTGAGTCCTCAGCCTGGCCCGAGGTGTCCAGGGAGCCAATCCCGTGGATGCCCTCCTGGGGTAGGAGGGAGTACACCATCAGCTCCATGGGTGTAAGGTTGGCAGTGTCATTGCCTGGGGGATTGGCCCCCGCCTTCCTCCGAACATCCCTCCTCAGCTTCCGCCACTTCCTCTTGCAGTCCTCCACGTCTCTCCCAGCATGGAACACAGCATTCAGGCTGTCCCGTACTGCCTCCCATTCGCGCTGCTTTAATGTTGCTGCCAGCCTCTGCCCTGTAGGAGCAAACAGACTCCGGTGCCGCTGTACTATTTCTTGCACCAGGAGCTCCACCTCTGCTTCGACAAAATTACCCTTCCGGGTCGGCGGCATGCGTGGTGGCATTGTACCAATGGGGTTTTCGAAAATACGGAGTGGGCGTTTATATAGGCGCCAAGAACGCCCATTGAGACGAGGGCATAGGCGTTTCTGATATGGGCGTTTCTTTTTCAATTATACACATAATTGCTAAGCGTGCCCAGTTCAGATAGCGATTAGGAACACATGGTTTCGATTATGAGTAGATAAGTATGGGCGTCTCCACCTGCCTTCCCTTTCTTCATTGCCATTTTACCTGCCATTTCCTGCACTTAGACCTTGCCCGTTGTTCGTAATAATCATTTACAGGGTTTTACCCTCACTTATATGAAGGTATGTGTTTAGCAATGTATGCTTGGGTACACCTGTGTATTTAGGGGAGGGGGGGAATTATTGTTGGCCCTCAGCCACCACGCCTTCCGTTTCCTGTCTTCCACATCCCCTGATGCTCCCTTCCATTCTCCCATTCTCTCTGCCTGGTTGTAGCAGGCAGTGTGTGGGGGCCAAGAATTTAGTACAGTCGGCCCAAATCAAGCACCCCTCGGTAAGGGTCATTTCAATCAGGGAGATGTGCAGCTAATGTTCCAGAAGATAAAAGGCGCACTACACAGTCTTGAAACAGACGTTCATGGTAAGCTCTCATTTGTCTGCCACCTCTTCTCTTTGTGCTCATAGTCAAGGAGTGTGCATTCACTGTATGTATGTAGTCTGGAGTCAGATGTTAGGTAGCTCTCTTTTCACCAGGTTCCTGTGCACTGTACTGTGGGGTTGGCAGGTCCTCAGTGGTGTGGGCCAGCTGTTGGAGGTGCTGTATTGGTTCCCGGTAGCTTCCATCTTCCTTGTTTATGTGGTGTACCCCAGTCCCCATTTATGAAGTGGCCACCCATTCTCAAGGTCCATAGGCGGGGGAGGGGAGAATGATTAATGCAATGGATGTGTATAGCACATTATGGAACACCTTCCTAAATTGCTCCATAGGTAGTAGGGTAGAGAACATGCACATTACATTGTTTTTAATCGGTAGCCTGGACAAAAAATGATCGAGGTGGCTACAGGTAGTGCCACTGAGGCCTATGACATGGTGGTGAGGGAGAGGGGTGTGTGTACAGGTACCAACCCAAAGTAACTGGTGGTGGCTAAAGCCTGGTGGCTGCTGTGGCCTAGTGGTTAGAGCACCAGCCTTATAATCATAAGGTTGCTGGTTCAAATCCCACCTAAGGCAAGTCACTTCAGGGACAAAGTTTGACACAAACCCAGAATACTTGAATGTAACACACCTTGATCGACTACTGGAGAAAGTGTGATCACACCTGCAAATAATGAGCACCATTTTTATTTGTGCCCTTCCCTAACACAAGTATTACATTGCAACTGTGATGAAGTAACCATCCATCTATTGGGTTTCCCATTGTTTCCCTTTTGCTCCTCAGCATTATATACCATAGCTGATGTATTCAATGTGAAAATATGAGCCAGCTGTTTGTAGGTCCTTCTTGGCCCCCCCCCCCCCCCCCCACCAATGTGGTTTGTGGGTAAGGATATGTGTCCATCAGACAGCAAACACTGTGTATGTGGTACCTGGAGTTATGTGGAAGTGTGTACCTGGCAGATCACACGTGGTACACTATTAATCTCTTATTGATGGCACTCTGTATTGTGGGTCAGTATGGTGGAGGGGAGGGAGGAAGGGAGAGAGAGATGCTGGCTGGCCATTTTTATTAATGGACACAAATATCCATCCAGCCTCCCCGGCCCAACCCCCCTGCACATATGGCCATGCAGGTTGGAATGAACAGGTGGCGTTCTGTATGGCCAACATTCTCAGACATACATCACCTTCTCATTCACACAGCACATTTAATGCTATGCATATTGCTGCCTCCTTCCTCTCAACTCAACAGCACCATTTGGTGATATGTAATGCACAAGGGAGACAAACACACACACACACCCTGATAGTTATATTGTAACAGAAACATTTATTTCCCCCCCACCCCCACCCCTACAAAATAAGCCCCAACAATGCCCTCCTCCCCCCCACAACTCCCCACACACCCCAACAATTCCCTCCCCCACCCCCCACAGAACCCCCAACATTTCCCTCCCCCCACACACACAATCCCAACAATTCCCTCCCCCACCCCCCACAGAACCCCCAACATTTCCCTCCCCCCACACACACAACCCTAACAATTCCCTCCCCCACCCCCACAGAACCCCCAACATTTCCCTCCCCCCACACACACAACCCCAACATTTCCCTCCCCCCACACACACAACCCCAACAATTCCCTCCCCCACCCACTCCCCACACCCCCAACAGGCCCCCCCTATTTAAATTAAGGGCAGCCACGCCCTCTTAGCAAGGCCCTCTGTAGCAGGGCAATGAGCAGCCCCAGCAGTACCCTTAGTGGGCCCTGGAGCTGCTCATTGCCCTGTCGTAGGGCTCTCACCTCCTGCAGCAGCTGGTGCTGGCCAACTATAAGCTGCTGCTGGCCATCTACCAGCTGCTGCAGGAGGCGCACCACAGTGGCAGGGCCAAAGGCTGGAGGTGGGCCAGGGGACACGGAAGATGGCCCAGGGGATGGAGGTGGGCCAGGGGACACGGAAGCTGGCCCAGGGGATGGAGGTGGGCCAGGGGACACTGAAGCTGGCCCAGGGGATGGAGGTGGGCCAGGCGATGGCGCTGCCTGAGGGGAGGGAGAGGCCTCATACGGAGCTGCAGGTGGGGAGGGGTCCTCATGATTGTCCTCATCCTCCTCATCTATGATGAGGACTCCCTCCTCCGAGTCCTCCTCCTCCTCCTGGTGGGCTGCCTCCTGGCCTGGCTGCTGCTCCTCCTCCTCCTCCTCATCCAGCTGCTCCTGCTCCTCCTCCTCCTCCTGCTCCTCCTGGAGGTGGTGGCCCTCCTCATCCTGGCGCTCAGCTTCCTGCTGGTGGAGCCCTGTGTATGTAAAAGGAGTGTGATTGAGATCAATGCATACACCATGGCTTGCATAGTGCAGTAGCTGGGTGGCGTGAGGCAGGGGATGGGGCAGGGTGTGGTAAGGCGTAGCCTATGCCCATGGGGAATGAGCTGCATCAGATGACATGAAACAGAACCCTGGACCCTCCTCTGACACACACCACGCAGGACATGTTGCCATACCAAATTCATTGCTGACCAGCATGTTTGCATTGTGAGATGCAACGAGGGGTTGATGGGCAGTTGTTGTAGGAGTTATTGGGGGGGGGGGGCAGTGGGAAGAGTTTTGAGCACAATTCTTTTATGTGATTTAGGCCATAACATGCAGTACAAGTAGGGCCTCAGGCAGCTGTACCAGGACACAGTAATCAGCCACCACAATAAGGGGAATAGTAAAGTGTGGCATATCATCTCATTCATCTCGGGGGGATGGTCGGACGTTGCAGGCACGCTCATGGGAGAACCCCTGCAACCTGCATCCTTGATCTGGGACAGATATGGTATTACTAGGTGCCTATTAGGCACATGGGAAGTGATATTGTACAACACATTTGCTTTATTCATGAAATGTATGTAGTAATCTGTATAGGTGTCCTGTTTTTGAATACTTACGGCGAGCCCTGAGGTGCCTTCGCACCGCCCGGATGAGGTCGGGCCTCTCCCGCCTCACCCGCCGGAACTGCCTCCTCAGGGACTCCAGGTCCCGGTGGACTCCAAAGCGTCTGTAAGATATAAGTTTGTAGAGCAGGGGTCAGGGGTGTTGGTCCTTTTTGTCCTCTGCACACATTCATTTGCTATTCACATACCAGAGAAAGAGGGTCTACAGTGTTGGGGGGGGGGGGCACCTCCATTGGTAGTGAATCATAGGAGCCACCTTTTTACCATTTTGGGGGGTGGAACCCCCAGTGGAGATGACCCCTCCCTCCATACATATTTGATATTGGGGGTGGGGTGGTGAAGCACCCACAGCAGCCACCGAGTTGGTTCCTATGCAGATGATGCCAGAGAGGTGGGCATGAGGCCAGACAGTACCGTTTGTATACATTATAATGTATGCTTGTTAAACTACTTTATATGTGTTATCATGACCATGTTATAAAGTATGGTATAGGTTTCATTGGTCTCATGCTTCCACTATTCGGAGGCGTTGTAACCCACTGGCTGCAAAGAGGGGTTGGAAAATGTGGCCTTCACATAACTAACGAAATTGTCACATAACACTAATAGCATTTGTCACATACCTAACCTAACGAAATACATTCTTGTAGGGATGTGGGAATGGTGGTCGTTTCAATAACATACAAATTATTAGTGATTGTGCATGTTCCTATATTACTCATGATCCTTGCATGGACACTCCAGTTACTGCTGGTAACATTGATGACGGAGCTGTTATATGTGTAGGTACAGGAGGGGAGGGGGGTTGGGCCATAACCTTACCTTTCCAACCTTTCCCGGATGCGGGACCAGGCTCGCATGGCCTGCAGCCTGGGGGGCAGGTGGTGGTGCTGGATAAACAGCGTGTGCCGGTGCCTTAGGCACAGCCTGACGAGCAGCAAGCTCTCTTGTTCGCCAAAATTGGGCTCTCGCCGTTGTGCCATTTTTCCACGTGTTGGAAAAGAAGTGCCTTATATAGACGACCTTGCGTGAGGGACGTCGTTTCATGCACAGCTCCATATATGGATGACCATTCCATATATGGCCCCTATCAGCACGTGGACGCCCTCGTAAGCATAGACGTCTTTGACGTGCACATGCCTGCAGGAGTGTGAAACGTGCCTTATATAGATGAGTATGACGCACCCCACCCGACCCTTTTCACATATACAGAATATGCATTTACTGCATGTTCAGTAGGTGTACAGTGCATGCAGATCCGGACATTCAGATGGGCACATATGATGAAAGTATGGGTGGAGCAGCATGATATGTCTGTAGTTGACACATATATGCGTTCCTCATATATTTCCGTACCTGGATGGCCTGAACAACATGTACTGTACTTGCGATACACCTATGTACATTATTTTACACACCACGTGATTTGGTTGTTTGCACCTGCAATAATCGACCGTGTTAGGGCGCCCAATTTAGTCACGCTTATGCGCTCGTCATTTGATTGTTTTCTTACAGGGATAATCGATTATCGAAAAACGCCCACACTATTTTTCCATTATACAGGTCTATTTTTGGACGTTTTCGTAAGAACGTCCTAATTCGTACTTGGACGATCTTTCCATTATGCCCCTCAAAGCGTACAAACCACTACCGTCTGGCACCTCTAACTTCTAAACTGTCTTCCCCGCTGTCATATTACCACCTCTGCTTCTTCTCTTTTTCTTCATCTCACTTCTGTCCTTTCCCATTATACTTCTAGTACATTAACTGTTTTGACCTTGCCTGCTGTATGATTATGTAGATTGTTGTAAGCCACATTGGGCCTACCCTTGGGTGGGAAATTGTGGGATATAAGTGCTGTAAATAAATAAATAAAGCATCTTAATAGACAGCATCGGGTGTAAATATTTAGTCATTTCTCGCATTTCTCTTCGATGCGGAAGGGTGGCCTTTGCCAAATTCTGGAACACCTGAATTTTGCAATTGTTCCATGTAATGTCACCAGAAATCCTGGCTGCTCTCCTACTAACTCCACTGAATAATCATGAAAGCAAGCAACAGTATCCCGAGGCAGGGAGTCTCTCTGAGGCCTCAGGCTTGTATGGGCCCTATCCAGAGTTATAGTAAGCGGCCCAGGATCCACAGAATTATTCTCTCCATTATTAAGTAGGGAGGCACAGATCTCTTTAACCACCTGGGCGCTATCCTTGAATCTGTCCTCCTCCGGTACTACTTTAAATCGGAGGTTACAGCGCCAGGATCGATTCTCAAGATCCTCTAGCACCAATTGTAAATCAGCCCTCAATTTTATCTCCGTTCGGAGGTCCACTCTCAGAACATGTAAATCCTCAGCCAGGCTGTCCAGCTTCTCTTCAGTTTGTTCTAAGCGAGTCCCAATCTCCCTGACCTCAGCACGGCGAGCTGGATATTTTTCCAAACTGCCAGCATTTCTGCCTTAAGCTCCTTAAACCATCATTTTTTGTTAGTGCTCCATCGTCCTCCAACAGCTCCGCATGGTCGGGGTTAGAGTCGGTTTCTGCCACCGCCATCTTGGCTCGGAGTGCTGAAGCTTTCTGCGTTGTGCTGAAACTGCACGCTCATTTTTCAGCTGTGTATTTAAATATATCCAGGTTTTTCCATGCAGCCATCTCTGGTAAGGAGTCCAATACGAGTGAGGAGAATTTCGAGCAGGTGTCGGGTGTAAAGCTGATTTTTGCTCCGACAGAGCTAAGGATTGAAGCTGCTATCTTCCATCGGTGACGTCACTTCCTCCCATCGCATTTATTTCTATTAAAAATCAGAAAAACTATGCCTTTATTTATGCATTATTTGAGAAGTTTATGCAGTGTTTTCTGTATTATCCAACAATGGATTGGTCCTGTTTATGTCAGGTAATCAAGACTGTGCTGTAGTTACAAATGAAGAAGAGCTTTAGATGCTGCATGTTACTTTTCAAGAGTTTTTTTATTGTTTTTTCTTCACACACCCACAAATGTTCTGAAAAATGCCAGAAGAGACTAAAGCGATGGTAGCTATTGGGAGACTTGGCTCTTTCTTTAGTGTGGTGTTCTGAATGGCAGAGATTTAACACTGTTTCGTTAGAAGTAGTTTTATGCAGTCCATAGCTTATCATGACTCTTATGCCATCTTTAAGTTATAACTTTTTGCTAAGGTCTCACAATAAAAGTGAATCCAAACTGTTTAAGTTGTAATGTAAAGTCCTTAGTGAGTGAGCATCATTCTGTTGTAGACAGAGAACATACAAATGGAAATAGAAGTGGGAGAGCTAGACAATCTGGGAAGCAAATCCAGTGTTGGGCAGACTTATACAGTCTGTACTCTGAAAATGGCAAGGGCAAATCAAGGTCAGGTACACATAAAAAGTAGAACATACAATGAGTTTATCTTGTTGGGCAGACTGGATGGACCGTACAGGTCTTTATCTACTATGTTACTATTGGGCTCATTTTCAAAAGAGAAAACCGTCCAAAAAGTGGCATAAATCTGCATTTGTATGTTTTTTTTCACAAAAACGTCCAAATTGGTATTTTCAAAACCAATCTTTAGATGTTTTTTCTATGAAGTCCGTCAGAAGTGCGTTCAAATCACAAGGGGATGTGTCAGTGTTGTGTTAAGGGTGAGGATTTGGTCGTTCCTAACACTTTGACGTTTTTCAGCCGTAATGGAACAGAACAAAATCGTCCAAGACTTAACACTAAGATGTTTTCAGCTAGACCTGTTTTTATAACAAATAAGGCACAAAAGGTGCCCTAAATGACCAGATGACCACTGGAGGGAATCAGGGGTGACTTCCCCTTACTCCCTCAGTGGTCACTAAATCCCTCCCATCCCCCAAAAATGTGATTAAAAACATTATTTGCCAGCCTCTATGCCAAACTCAGGTGTTATACGCATATCCATTAGAACAGCATGCAGGTCCCTGGAATAGTCTAGTGGTAGATGCAGTGCTCTGCAGACAGGTGGACCCAGTCCCATACCGCTCCCTACCTGTTACACTTGTGGAGGAAACTGTGAGCCCTCTAAAACTCACCAGAAACTGTACTCACATATAGATGCCCCCTTCACCCATAAGGGCTATCGTAGTGGTGTACAGTTGGGGGTAGTGGGTTTTGGGTGGGCTCAGTAGACAAGATAAGGGAGCAGTGGTGAGATGTGTACCTGGGAGCATTTTATGAAGTCCACTGTGGTGCCCCCTAGGGTGCCCTGTTGCTTTCCTGGGATGTCTGGAGGACCAGTCTACTAAAAATGCTGGCTCCTCCTTCATCCCAGTAGCTTGATGGTGTGCGTTTTGCACTTGGATGCTTTTTGTTTGAAAACGGATGAGAAACAAAACGTCCAAATCACAAACCTTGTTCAAAAAAGTATTTTCAAAAACAAAAGATAGACGTTTTTCTTTTTTGAAAATAGCCTTCTTGCCTATTCTGATTTTGGATGTTTTTTGCAAAACATCCACAGTTGGACTTAGATGTCATATTGAAAATGCCCCTCCATGTAATCCTAACTAGAATAGCTATTTTTCAAGCTTCCTGTGCACCAGTGGCGTAGCCAGAAGTCAATTTTTGGGTGGGCCAACAGGTTGGATGGGTGGGCACTAGACAGTGGTGTGCTGGTAAATGTTTAACAACAGGCTCTCTCCCCGGTCCACCTCTGCAAACCCCCCCCCCCCCCCCGTCCACCTGTGCACCTCCCCTCAAAATTGCAGAGCTGGCTATAGCTGGGGAGAGAGCCTGGGGGGGGGGGGGGGGAGGCAATGCATTACTCTCTCCAGGAAAAAAAAAATTAAATGATCCCAGGTTCCAATCTAATTCATGTTTATTGTGGGATAAAATGCCATAAATAAGTAAATAAATATAAACTTTTAATGTTGAGCACCTGATTCTCAAAGTGGACATACAGTGGTGGAAATAAGTATTTGATCCCTTGCTGATTTTGTAAGTTTGCCCACTGACAAAGACATGAGCAGCCCATAATTGAAGGGTAGGTTATTGGTAACAGTGAGAGATAGCACATCACAAATTAAATCCGGAAAATCACATTGTGGAAAGTATATGAATTTATTTGCATTCTGCAGAGGGAAATAAGTATTTGATCCCCCACCAACCAGTAAGAGATCTGGCCCCTACAGACCAGGTAGATGCTCCAAATCAACTCGTTACCTGCATGACAGACAGCTATCGGCAATGGTCACCTGTATGAAAGACACCTGTCCACAGACTCAGTGAATCAGTCAGACTCTAACCTCTACAAAATGGCCAAGAGCAAGGAGCTGTCTAAGGATGTCAGGGACAAGATCATACACCTGCACAAGGCTGGAATGGGCTACAAAACCATCAGTAAGACGCTGGGCGAGAAGGAGACAACTGTTGGTGCCATAGTAAGAAAATGGAAGAAGTACAAAATGACTGTCAATCGACAAAGATCTGGGGCTCCATGCAAAATCTCACCTCGTGGGGTATCCTTGATCATGAGGAAGGTTAGAAATCAGCCTACAACTACAAGGGGGGAACTTGTCAATGATCTCAAGGCAGCTGGGACCACTGTCACCACGAAAACCATTGGTAACACATTACGACATAACGGATTGCAATCCTGCAGTGCCCGCAAGGTCCCCCTGCTCCGCAAGGCACATGTGACGGCCCGTCTGAAGTTTGCCAGTGAACACCTGGATGATGCCGAGAGTGATTGGGAGAAGGTGCTGTGGTCAGATGAGACAAAAATTGAGCTCTTTGGCATGAACTCAACTCGCCGTGTTTGGAGGAAGAGAAATGCTGCCTATGACCCAAAGAACACCGTCCCCACTGTCAAGCATGGAGGTGGAAATGTTATGTTTTGGGGGTGTTTCTCTGCTAAGGGCACAGGACTACTTCACCGCATCAATGGGAGAATGGATGGGGCCATGTACCGTACAATTCTGAGTGACAACCTCCTTCCCTCCGCCAGGGCCTTAAAAATGGGTCGTGGCTGGGTCTTCCAGCACGACAATGACCCAAAACATACAGCCAAGGCAACAAAGGAGTGGCTCAGGAAGAAGCACATTAGGGTCATGGAGTGGCCTAGCCAGTCACCAGACCTTAATCCCATTGAAAACTTATGGAGGGAGCTGAAGCTGCGAGTTGCCAAGCGACAGCCCAGAACTCTTAATGATTTAGAGATGATCTGCAAAGAGGAGTGGACCAAAATTCCTCCTGACATGTGTGCAAACCTCATCATCAACTACAGAAGACGTCTGACCGCTGTGCTTGCCAACAAGGGTTTTGCCACCAAGTATTAGGTCTTGTTTGCCAGAGGGATTAAATACTTATTTCCCTCTGCAGAATGCAAATAAATTCATATACTTTCCACAATGTGATTTTCCGGATTTAATTTGTGATGTGCTATCTCTCACTGTTACCAATAACCTACCCTTCAATTATGGGCTGCTCATGTCTTTGTCAGTGGGCAAACTTACAAAATCAGCAAGGGATCAAATACTTATTTCCACCACTGTATTCCAAACACTAAAATGAAAATAAAGTGATTTCTTTTCTACCTTTGTTGTCTGGTGACTGTTTTTCTGATCATGCTGGCCCAGTATCCGATTCTGCTGTTATCTGTCCTCTTAACTCCGTTTCCAGGGCTTCCTTTCCATTTATTTCTTTACTTTCCGCCTTTCTTCTTCATTTCTTGCCCTACATCCGTAAGTAAAAGCTGGGTCCTCTGCAGACGACTGTCCAGTGGATCCAGCTTCTGCCTATTTTCTTCATCTATGTGCAGTTTTTCTCCTCTCTTCCTTTTCCCTCATCTCATCTATTCGCCTTCCTCACTCTTCCATCCCCTCCATCCATGTCCAGCATTTCTTCTCTCTCCCTTCCCTCTCCTCCATCCATGTCCAGCAACCCTCCTCTCCCCTGCCCTTCCCTCCATCCATCCAGCCATGTCCAGCAACTCTCCTCTCCCCTCCATCCATCCATACCCAACAATTCTCATCTCTGCCCTGCCCCTATCCATTCATACCCAGCAATTCTGTTCTTGCCCCTGCCCCCCCTCTATCCATCCATACCCAGCAATTCTATTTCTCCCCTGTCCCCTCCCTCCAACCATCAGCGATTCTCTTCTCTCCCCTGCAATTCCCTCCGGGCTCCATCCTTCCCTCCCATTCAATTCCACCTGCCCGCCCTCTTCTCCCCCAAAAAATTTACAGTGGGAGCAGGCTGAGCTCCTGCATCTGCCTCCCTCTCCCAGACGCTGCCTACCGCCGCCACGATCGCAGGTCTACCTCCCTCCGTCTCAGCACTCATCAGCAGCAGCGCCGGTAGCGAATCATACACGCTGCCTTCTTCTAACCCGGAAGCGTCTTTGCCACGTTCCGCCCCCATTATCAGAACTTCCTGTTTCTGCTGGGGCTGGACGCGGCAGAGAAGACGCTTCTAGTTTAGAAGAAGGCAGCGTGTATGATTCGCTACCGGCGCTGCTGCTGATGAGTGCTGAGACGGAGGGAGGTAGATTCTGCGATCATGGCGGCGGTAGGCAGCGTCTGGGAGAGGGAGGCAGATGCAGGAACGGAGCTCAGCCTGCTCCCTCCGCTCCGCTGCCTCCACTGCTGGGTGGGCCTGAACCCAAACTGGCTAGGCCCACCCAGGCCCACTCGTGGCTACGCCCCTGCTGTGCACTCTTTGTGGTATCTGTACTCAAAAAGGATTTCTTTCCTTTCTGTGCGTATAGAGAAACATCTTTATTGAATAAGGTCTTTTCTCTTTGTGTCTGTCTCTTTTCCTCCTTCCTAGATCCAGGTGAGGGAATAGTACTGTCTAGGCTGTTAGCAAATCAAGATCAGGGTTTTTTTTTTCATGTGCCACAGTAGCTTGTGGTATTGCATCTGCAGGTAGCTTATGTATTAGCTGCTTTTGTTTTTTCAGAAACATGTTTTTATCTACATCATCCTTTTTAATCTCATGCTTGTCAACAAGCCCTTGCCCCCTGCTTTGTCAACAATATTGTGATCTAATAGTGTAGTTTTATATCTGTATTAAGAGTGTAAGAATTACCATAATGAGTCAAACCATAAGTTCGCCTAGCCCAGAATCCTGTTTCTAGCAGTAGCCAATCTAGTTCACAAATATCAGGTAGAATTTTTTTTTAAAAAGTAGCAAGATTCCATACTGCTTACCTCCAGGGATAAGCAGTGGCTTTCTTCTGGTCTACCTTTATAGTGGTTTATGGACTTTACCACCAGAACTTTGTCCAATCTTTATTTTGAACACAGCTGCACTAACTGATTTTCCCACATCCTCTGGCAATGAGTTCTACAGTTGAAATATGCATTGAATAAATATATATATATATTTTTTTCTCCTATTTCTTTTAAATGTACTACTATATAACTTCATGGTTTGTCTCCTATATTTGTACTTTTTGAAAAAGTAAACAATCGATTTACATTTACCTGATCCACTCCACTCATTATTTTATAGACCTCTGTCATATCTCCTCTCAGCTGTCTCTTCTCCAAGCTGAAGAACCTAAATCTATTTAGCCTTTCCTCAATGGAGAGATGTTCCATCCCCCTTTATCATTTTGGTCACTATTCTCTGTACCTTTTCTAATTCCGCGGCGTCTTTTGAGATTTGGCAACAAGAATTGCACAGAATACTCTTTCTTTTATTCTCTGTATCTTTCCTATTCATTTCTAACAATCTGTTTGCTTTTTTGGCCACTGCCACATGTTGAGAAAAAGATTTAAACACATTATCCACGATGACATCTTAATCCTTTTTCTGGGTGGTGACTCCTAATGTGGAACCTAGCATCTTTAGCTATAATTTAGGTTATTCTTTCTAAAATGTATCACTCTGCACTTATCAACATTAAATTTCAGCTGCCATTTAGATGCCCAGTCTTCCAGTCAAATAAGTTTATCACAGTCCGCATGTGATTTCACAACTTTGAATTATTTTATGTCATCTGCAGATTTGATCACATCATTCATCATTCCCATTTCCATGTCATTTACACATATGTTGAAAAGCACTGGTTCCAATACAGATCCCGGTGGTACACCACTATTCACCTTCCTCCACTGAGAGAATTATCCATTTAACCCTACTTTCTATTTTGTCTTTTAGCCAGTTCCCAATCCATAACAGGACATTGCCTTCTATCCCATGACTTTTTAATTTCTATAGGAATTTCTTTTGAGGAATTTTGTCAAATGCTTTTTGAAAATTGATACTTTATCAGATATCTCGATTTTCTCTGCATGTTGATTCACACCTTTAAAAAAAATATTGCAGATTGATGAAGCAAGTCTTCCCTTGACTCTTTCATTAAATCATGTTTGTCTATGAAGTTTATTTTCAAAACATGGATGATTCAAAATGCCCAAATGGACATCCATGTGCTTGAAACATCCAAATCCCTATTTTGCAAAGACAGAAAGGGACGTCCAACACTGCAGTATTTCCAAATAGCAAGGGGGCATGTTGTACACATGTTTTGGGCGGGACTAGTGAGTAGGAGGGCTGTACTGAATATTTGTATTCGATTTGTATTCAGCCGAATAGTGATTTAAATTCAAATACGAATAATCTGGGGCTCTACTATGCTAAATCCTACTGAAATAAGCACTTGAGCTCTGATTTCAGTTTGCTTCTTTTATTATTTGTTAAATTATAGCTCAATGCCCATTATTCACATTCGGCTGAATAATATCTTTCAGACAAATAGTAAAATATGCTATTCAGTACAGCTCAACTAGGGAGGGCCCAAAATCAGGACGTCCAACAGCAATTACCGAACGGTACAAAACATCCAAGCCTAAAAAGGATGCCCTAAATTAGACCTGTTTCAGTCATATCGAGCATTCAAAAGGTGCTCTGATTAAGCAGCTGTCCACTGGAGGGATTAAGGCATGACACCGCCTTAATCCCTCAGTAGCTGCTGTTCCTCTCCCTCTTTCCTGAAAGTGAAACTGAAGGAGGATATTAGGCTGTATGGGCTTTAAGTATTATGGCAGTCAAACAATAAAAGGAGAAAGTCCTATCCTCATGGATACGCAGCAGCAACAAGAAGAAGAATTGAGACAAAAGCGAGGATACCAAGCATAAAGTGCCAAAAGCCTTTATTGCGTACCACATCAGAAGGCCAATTGCGGGAAGAGTTACTGCTTCAAATATTTTGGGCATTCTTAACAAAGCAGGAAGCAAGTCTGAGGAGTAGTCTAGTGGTTGGTGCAGTGGACTTTAAACTAAGGGACCCAGGCTCAAATCCCAATTTAACTTTTTTATTGTGAGCCCTTCAGAAACAGAAAAATACCTACTGTACCTAAATATATAAGCCACCTGAAAGCTATTGAAGTTGTGTACATTCAGATAAAGTAGGTATTTTTCTGTGTCTGAGGGCTCACAATAAAAAGAAAATATAAGAGTTAAATTGGGATTTGAGCCTGGGTCCTTTAGTTTAAAGTCCACTGCACTAACCACTAAGCTGTCCCTCTGCGGGGACATCTGTGTGGCCATTCTTCTAAGAATACTGCCAGACAGAATTCCTTCTCCTTACTTTTTTGCTATTCAGATGTTGGATTTTCCAGTTTGTAAAATGGCTGTTCGTGCTGGATGTCCTCAGCACAAGGGCATCCTTCTCACTTATTTTCAAACAGGAAATATTGGCATATTTCCTGTTGGAAAATACATGTGAGATGGGTGTCCGTTTTGAATGTTATGAGCTGGGCGTCTTGGATATACTTTCGAAAATGCCCCTCAAAAATATTTGTGAATGAATATGGAGAAATGATTTTGGATAACTTTTAGTATATAAAATAAAGGATAAAATTAAATTGGAATAAAAAACTAAAAGAAAAATCAGAAGTTCAGGAAGTGCAAGGAAGGTGGAGATTTATTGACTCATGATTTTCGTTGGCTGATTGCCTATAAATTATCTAAAAGACATAGGCAATACTGAAGTCTTGTCCTCCACCCTTTCAGTGAAATATTTTCAACGATTCATTAAGACTTATAATGGTTGTTGATGGGATTTACCCATGCCAGAAATGGTATTTATATGTGTCAATAATATGGAGTACTGAAACAAATCTTAGTGAACCTGGAAGATATAATTGACCAAATAAATCAGCTAAAGAGCAGCAAATCACCTGAACTAGATGGTATACACCCTTAAGTACTTAAAGAGCTCAAAAATGAAACTGCAATCTACTATTAGTAATCTGTAACCTATCAATAAAATCAATTTTTGAAAAGGACTCCAGGGACGATTCAGGATCCTGATGTTAGTGCCATGCAAAATAGTCCAGACAATTAAAAAGAACAAAATTACTGAACCTTTAAATAAGACGCTAACCTCACGAACCAATGACCATCAACTTCTGGTTAGTGTAAGTTACAGCAGAGATAATGGTAACCTACTACCCTAAGCTTTAAAACATTAGAAAAAAAGCTCTCCATTCCATATTGATATTCAGTCCTAATGGTTGTAAGGTCTTCAATAAAAAAAATCCAATTTTGCTTACATTGAAGAAGCAGTTTCCCCCGTCCCCTCCCCTTTTATGCTCCTCTATATAATCAGTAATGAAGCATTGCAAATCTTCAGACATATGTGCTGATGTAACAGAATGTGTCACTATTAGTGCCTCATGTTTTGCGCATAATATGCAGGACTTATGTTCTGTCATCCTTATTTTGAAAGGTTGTGCAGTCTTTCCTACATAAAGATTTTACATGGACATTGAATGATGTACAACCTTCTACCTACCCTTTCCATCCCCACCCAACGAGACCAAATTTTACTTCAGCAGTATTGAATCAGTTAGTGTTACCTAATTACCATTGTCTAGTCTCTACCAGGGAGTTACACTGTTCAGTTAATCATGAGTGCTTCTAGTAAGTCAGCAGCCAACTTTAGGGGTCTTTTACAAAGGCACACTAGTGTTTTAAGTGCGTGCTAATGACTAGCATGTGCTAAACGCCAGAGATATCCATAGGAATATATGGGCGTCTCTAGCATTTAGTGCACGCTAAAAAGGTTAGCACACCTTTGTAAAAGAGGCATTTGTGCCCCGTATGGTAAAGCTGCCAACACAGGCTCCCCCATTTTATGGTAGCAGAGCCATTGCTTAACTTGATGATGTCCACTGCAATAGTGCTCCATTACCATTACACTATAAAGCAAGTTCTTCCATTGTGTAATAGTTGGGGAATCTCTAGATCTCTGATTTCAAAGTATGCATTTACATGCCATTTAAAACATTTAATTATTGAGCGCTCAGTTAGTTAAGTGAATTATTGTGGAGCTAATTCAGATCTTTGCATGTGATATTTATCCTCAAGATAAAAGTAACACTAGAAATGGATGAACTGTCAATGACTGACGGTGTTTCAAAGTTCCCTCGATATGGGAAATATATGCTTGTTTTACAAGTTTAGATTAGTCCTGTTTAATTGAACCTTATCTCCTTCTTAATTGATTTAGAGTAATTGTTGACTGTAGGGAAGAGTGCAGTAGTAGTAGAGACCAATACTTACAGACTGTGCAGGACCTCAAAATTTATTTGGTACTATATTCATTGTGAGTCCCAGTAGGAGTCCACTGTGGCTGCCAAACGGAGATGCTTTACAATAGGGTTTCTTCATGGAAGTAAACAAAGTATTTCATTAATGAAATTTGAGAGAGAATATTTTGCTCTGTACAAAGAACAGATACTGTAAAGTGTACCAAAGCATCTTGCCAGAAAATGTACTTTATTATGGTAATTTGTTCAGCATGTGCCTGTATACCTTTTTTAAACTCAATACCACATCCTTGTTCTGTGCAGTATCAAGTTTCTGTTTTGAAGAAATTGTGTCAAGTGTTCTAAATAGCAGCTCTTTAATTTTACTGAAAGTATAAAGGTCTTTTCTAATTATATGTATTTCACTAGTAAATCAAGTATACTTCTCTGCAATTCTCTACCCGTGTTCTATAGTTTTTGGTTGATGCTGTTGAAGTTGGAGTTCTGGATAAAGTTTACTTGCTGCTAAGTGAACGTATGCATTATGTGCTGTGGGTATTGAATCTAAGATAATAACATACTTCACATCCTGAAAAACATTGGCCTGTCTCATTAGTTTTGACCACAAGCTATGCAAGGAAATACTGGACACATTTAGAGGGTAATTTTGTAACAGGCCACCTAACTTGTATGGCAGGTACGTGCATAAGTTACACCAATTTTCTAAGAGAAATATACATGGACTTTCCCTGTGAAAATAACCCTACAGAAATTATATGCACATATTTATGCTGGGTTATTTTACATACTGTTTGCATAGCTTATAACATATGTGCATAAATATTAACACCTTCCTGACCCTGACTTCGGGAATGCCTCCACTCAGGTCAGATAAACATCTTGTATGTGAATAAGTTTACATTCACATAGTCCAGGAAATTGTGTAAAACAATATTTCTCCATGTTAAACACTGTTCTACTCTCAGAAATGCCCTTTTAGGGTCTCTTTTACTAAAATGCAGTAAATCTTTTACCGTGTGATAGTTACAAAAACTAGTGCATGGTAAGTGCAGATTCTGTGCAGTAAATGCAGGGGACATGTCCAGCATCTGCCCTGCAATTGCTGTTCAGGGCAGACACCTCCTAATTCTAGGAAGTTGCACACCCAAATTTCCAGCTAGCACGCAAAGCATTTGAAACTTAATAGAACAATTAGATGCTAGTTGACATTAAGCTATTATTGGCACTAATTGGCAGTTATGCACTTAACTGCCCTTAGTTGGTATTCTATAAATTGGGCATGGACCTGGGAGGGGCATGGGTAGTTCAGGGGTTTGTCAGGCAGTTAGGCACACAGGTTATAGAACACTAGCATTTAGGCACCTAACTGCCTACAGTTAAGCGCAAACATTTATACCAGCCATTTGGTAAAGTTAGGCACGTAAATGCGGATTTACACTAATATTCTATAATGTCATTTGCATATGCAGCTGCCTTCATAGAATCTGCACATAGCACTCATCATCCTAGCACCTAATTTTAGGTAATTCATTGAGAATTACCCCATAGCATATAGCACATTATCTACCTCTGCATGTAACCCACTGCGGGTCCTGTCAAAAATTAATAATGTAACTATAGAACTGCCATGGCAGTACACCCCCGGACACTTCTCTCTCAGTCTTCAATCTCCACTTTCTGACTCATCCCTCCTGATCTCTGATCCCACATCCTGACACCCCTCCGATCTCTAATTCCCCAGGCTCAAACCCAACACTCAATAGTCCTAACCTTTTCCCCCGGGCCTAAATGCCTCCCCCCACCACCATAGTCGTGCCTTCTCTCTACTCCCTGACACCCTCTACCCTGAGACCTACCCAGGGATCCACATGGTTACCCAGTGGGCCTCAGTGGCATAGGTGCCTCTCTGCTCCCACCTAGGACTTTGCTAGGATGCAAAATACCTGACACCATAGCAATACTCCTTCCAGTGCCCCCTAGTGATGCCCCTGAGGAACCGTCTTCGTTCTACAAAATTCTCATTTTTGAAAGAGAAAAAGATCCAAAATGTGTCATAAAGCAGCATTTGGACAAATTTCTCCTGAAAACATCCAAATCGGTATTTTCAAACCCTATTTAGCAAACGTCTGTCTATGCAATTAGTCTGCAGTGCATCCAGATCACAAAGGGTGCGTGTCGGGTGGGCTTAGGACATTCCTAGCACTTGGATGTTTTACAGCCATAATTGAACAAAACAAAAAAAGTCTAGGGCTGAAACTTCAATGTTTTGGTCTAGAGCTGTTTTTAGAACAAATAAAGCACAGAAAAGTGTCCTAAATGACCAATTGACCACTGGAGGAAATCAGGGATGACCCTCCCACCCCCCAAAGATGTAATTCAAAATATTACTTACCAGCCTCTGTGACAGCTTCAGATGTTATTGCCAGGTCTATTAGACAAGCAAACGGGTCCTTGGATTACTGTAGTGGTCAGTGAAGTGTACTATAGAGAGGAGGGCCCAGGCCCATATCCCACGCTACCTGTTACAGTTGTAGTGGAAAGTGTGAGCCCTCCCACACTCCCCCTAATGCCTACTGTACTCACATATAGGTGACCCTTTCACCTATAAGGGCTATTATAGGGGTGCATAGGTGGATACAGTAGAGGTTTTCAGTGGGTTTGGAGGGCTCAGCATAAAGTATAAGGGGTTAATGGTGAGATGTGTGCCAGAGGGCTTTTATATGAAGTCCACTGTAGTACCCTATTGCTCTTCTGGGATGTCTCTGTGACCAGTCTACTAAGAATGCTGGCTCCTCCTATATCCCAATGGCTTGATTTTCTACATTTTTCATTTGGATTTTTTTTTTTCAAAAATGGTCCAAAAATATAAAAGCACAGAGCGCAACAATATCTTGCTTGTGGTTTTTTTGAAAAAAAGACATTTTGCTGTTTCGAAAATGGTCATATTTCCTATTCAGATTTGGGACGTTTAGCGCAAAAGGCTAGATTCTATATATGGCACTTGAAAACTCTGCACCGAATTAAATATGCCTAGGTGTATTCTATAACATATGTCTAGGTGCCAAGGGCTAAAAAACGATTTCTTAAAGTTTGGTATGCATATTTGGCCACCTTATCGATGAGAACGTGTTTCACCTTTTTGAATAGATTAGATATTTAATTTTATAATAAATGCTCAATCATGAGAGTGTGGGATACTTGTGCTCATAGATGAAAGGGGAGGATAGGTTGGATTGGGGGATTTAGTGGGTAGGGGTTTGTTAACTTGGGGGGAGGGTGGCGTATATATTAGTGAGGGGGCATTTCCATTTCAAACAATCCATGTTGTTATAGCGTATGCCTAAATTTAGGTGTACTTTATAGAATAGGCCTAAATTTCTGCACAGATTACAGAATACGTTGAGCACCCATTCATATGACTAAAGTTAGTTATGCCAAGTAAAACTTGGTGTAAATCCTGATGCCTAAATTAGGCGTGAACCAGGTGTATTCTATAACAATGTGTATAGATTTGAGAAACGCCCACAACCCACCTATTCCACGCCCATGGCCATGCCCACTTTTCAACTATGTGACTTAGAATTTATGTACATCACATTATAGAATACATGCAAATTCTAATTAATACCAATTAGTGGCAATTAAGTGGCAATTATCAGCACTGATTGGCTTGTTAACTAATTAAGTTGCACAGATTTGCACGTGCAACTTAAGTCGCGCTATATAGAATCTGGGGGAAAACATCCAAAGTCTGATTTAGATGTCATATCGAAAATGCCCCTCTATCATATTTATAAACCCTGAAGGAATTTGGGTTCTAAAGTATGTATTATTCAAAACTAACAGATGGTGATCTGACCAAATTAGAAACATCATCATATAGTCAAGTACTGGTCCCTTTCCTGTCTCATCTGAGGAAGTTAACACAAGGTCCAACAAATGTCCTGTATTAAGTCGGTTTAAAATTTGCCTGATGTTGCAGTCTTTTACATCTAAAAAAAGCAATGATCTGAGAGTCCAAGCTAACCTCAAAATAGAGTTAAAATCCCAAGTAACCCAAAAAAATGCAACATGTTTAGATTAAACTGTTAAGCAATTCATCAAATTCACTAACAGTAATTTTGGGTGACCAGTATACTAAAAGTACTCCCAATTTGATCAGCGTACCAGTTGAAAATAATATCCATTCACATCTAGTGGAGAGGAAATCTTAAGGTGGAAAACTTGATTGAGTTCCTAGAAGTCACTGCTTATACCTTCTCCTATCTTTTCTTTATGGGGTCCATGAACACACACATAACCCAGAGGGTATATCGCCATCAAAAGTGGACCTGTTTAGCTGAAAACCAGGTTTCATTGATTAGGGTAATATAAACTAATAATTTCTCATATAAGAAATCAGTAGTGATTTGTTCTCAAGGGAATAAGCCCCAAAATACTTGAAGTTAAAGGTTATAATACTTGTCTCTGGATTAAAAGGATCTAGCCAGATAAATTTGACACTTTTTTTCACTGTGTAGCACAAGATCTAAGGGAAGGGGTATGCATAACTTCTTCATCCCATTATTGGAGGAATTATTCCTGAATATTTCACTATAGATTTAAAGGAATGGGAATATTAGAGACTGGGAGTATGAGCCATAATGTCTGCCTTGACTTTAAATTAGCAGAATAGTAAATGGTAAATCCATCTGTTTAAGTTGTACAATTTTATATGCCACTTTACTGATCAAGATTATTTAAAACAGTTTAAAACTTCATACCATTCTCAGTCATGCGACACCAGTCTGAAAGAGAAAGGAACAGTAACAACTCTATAACGACATTTTTGTGTGCTCTTTTGACAGTGCAGTAGCATCGATGTGCTGCCAGTGTGCTACTGTTCATTCAGCTAGGCATCCACCTCACACATGCATTGCTAAAATGTGGCAGAGTTACAGACAGGCGCAGCTCTCATGACATAAGAAAAGTTGAGGTAAAAAGTCTCAGTCACACTGCTGTAAGCACCAAACTCGCAAACATCGAGAAACGGTTGCTGCCCAGAGCCAGTCATCTGCCACTGATGCGTCCATGTCATACTTGTGTCGTTAAAACAGGACAGTGCTACAAAGTGAAGCTCTCATGGCAGATAGTGGCTCTGCATTGAAATTCCACATGTTTTTTGGTTTTCATGTATTAGTTTGCTATGTAAACATAACTTATCTGCTTATTTCCATAATTATGCAGCACATTACCGAGTTTTGCAATAGCTAAATAAGCAACAAAAAATACTCAAAATTTGTAAAAAGGAATAGTACAGCTGAGTTGCCGCTTTTGCTTAGTACAAACTTTTCTTTCACCTTGATGTTATCAGAATAGATAGCATCACTCACTGCTTGGTTTGCACATTGCACAGAACTCATGCTGTTTTTTGCATTATAGGATTCAAGTTCACACAAGCCATTGTGAAAAATTTAAATGATTACATGTGCATGTTGAAATGCATATTATTGCATGCCAATAATCTCTTATTGGCAAATAGCAAGGTATCTTTATTCCCTTTAATATACACTTGATTGCTCCCAAATGTTTCTACCATAATAACAGCAGCCGCTGGGCAGTGCTGCCTGAAACAATTGTTACATATTTTTAAAAAACAAACCTTATATGACAGTGTTGTCTGGGCTGAATTATCCAGGGATTACATGTTCTTTTCTGCAAGTTGTACACTGAGATTATTTACTATATCATCCATTATTTTCCCTTGAGTGTTAAATGTGTTATTAATATTGAAGAATGTATGCTTTGTTATGATTAATTTGCCACATTTTGCTGACGGTTATCAATTTTATTGCAATGCCCAGCTTTAATTGAGCATGATCTTTTAAATTTCAGTCAACATAGCCTGTGATCTGACAATACAATAAATGAATCAAACATGACTGTGCCAATTTGTTAATGAATTACATCATTACTTCCCACTGGAAGCATTATGGGGTAATTCTATATGGCAAGAATACAACTAAATTGTTCTATGCTAAACATTTATCCATGTAAATAACCTCTTTTACAATACTGCCTAGCAGAAACGCCAGTGCATGTTTTGAAGGTACATACTTTACCAATGGACATGCACTTGGGCGAAATTTAGGTGGAGCGCATATTTATGCTTGTAAATTATAGAGTTGTATTTATTTATTTTATTTACATGTGTATGATATACCGCATATGCCAAAAACTGACTTCTAAGTAGTGGTTTGCAAATAAAAAAGTTAACTGTTAGAGAAAGAAGAGAGAGAGAGAGAGAAATCGAGGCTTAGCAGAGTAGGCAAGACTGAAGAGGTGGGTTTTTAGGGCTGCTTTAATCTTAACACAGGAAGGTTTCAACCGGAGGTGAGCGGGTAATGAATTCCAATGCTTGGATCCAAAATAGCTGATGACCATAGCACAGTAGAGCCCAGGCAGATAACAGATAGACAGGGAAGCCAGAGGAAGCCCAC
Source organism: Microcaecilia unicolor (assembly GCF_901765095.1). Lineage (NCBI taxonomy): Eukaryota > Metazoa > Chordata > Amphibia > Gymnophiona > Siphonopidae > Microcaecilia > Microcaecilia unicolor. Next base: position 220,064,332 of record NC_044031.1, read on the forward strand.
AATGGAGGAACTATAATTTACACATTCATGTATACATCTAGGCATGGGTGTTTACACCAGCTGTGTAGGGCTGTAGTAAGTGGTTACAACTAGAAGTGTACACATTCTTTGCCATGTTTGCTAGCTTTGTGCCAGGAAAAATAGGCTCTTACTTTTCTTTTTAGAATAGGCTCAAATAGGTGCATAACTAGAATTACCCTCTATAAAAGTAATTTGATAAAATCATGCCAAGGTGGCATAGATTTTCAATGCCTACTTTAAAAATATTAATGTAGGTGTGAAAGAGCACGCATATATGTAGGGTTTCGAACCAGCTCAAGGGCTGGTGAAAATGTACATGCGTGCTTTCCATAAGTATCATAGTGGATGGAGTTTTATAATCTCTGTACAAACTCCACCCTCACCAGTGGAAGTATATGCCATATTTTCATCCTTGTTATTATTTTATAAGAGGTCATCTAGACATCTAAGTCCATGTATGCACATTCTTAGTACCTAAAACTCGGTGGCTCCTTACAAAACTGCCCACTATATTAAATTTAATTCAAATAAACACTTCAAAATAAATCTCACACAAGAACATACTTGATTAAATATTAATTCATTATCATTAATTTGAACTGATGCTTCCAGATTAATGTGAGAGGTCAATAGTCAAATTGATTTAACTGAGCAGGAGAGGCTCCTGCCTGGGTCCCAACAGGATATTCAGTGACACATACCTAGATAGTACCGCCAAATATCTTGTCTGACTGTAGTACAGGGGCGTAACCAGACACCCGATTTTGGGTGGGCCTGGCACCAAGTTGAGTGGGCAGAAGAACCCCCCTCACAGGTGATCTGGTCTGTCCCTCTCCCACCCGCATACCTTTTAAAGAGCAGATCTTCGCTGGCAGTGAGCAGCGTAACTGATACATACTGCTCGTGCTGGCCCCACGACCTTCCTTCTTATGCAATCTCCTGTTTCCACATAGAGTACATCAGAAGGAAGGCTATGGGGCTGGCATGAGCAGTGTGTATCAGTATGTGGAAGAGAGAGATGTTGGGAGATTTCAGCTTGCAGGGTTTGGGGAACCCTGCTAGCCACATCATAGGTGTGCTGCTACTGGGTAGGCCTGAGCCCACCTGTAGCTACGCCAAAGCTGCAGTGGCTCTATCCAGTTGCTGCTGGAATTCTTTGCCGCGATCTCTATGTCTGATTCAAAATTCTTTTTTATTTCGAAAACATTTGAACATTTTTTTATCTAAACGCTTTAAAATAGGATCCTGAATTATAATTGTTAGTCCTTCAATAATTACTGATAACTGAAGTATTGTTAAGTCTGATTTAATTCCCAGAAATGCTCTGCCTTCTTAGAGATTGTAATCCGTATAGAACTGTTTAGGCCATTTGCAGACTAAAAGATGATATATTTGTTGTAGTATTTCTCCGGTCACTGCCGATATTCAGCAGTGGTACCCAGCTAACTATCTGGTTAACTTCAGACATCAAAACGGCTAGTCTGTGTTAGCAGGCTAGCTATTTGAGTACTGGTGATACTCAGGTTACTCCTGGCAAACTGACAATTACTTGAATATTTGGTGCTGGTACCTGAATTAGGGGCTGGCATTGAATATTGTCCTGTAGCAGGGGCTGATGTGTTTCAAAGTCCAACGCCTATGTTTACTAAGGTGTGCTATAGTCGCGTTAGTGTTGTTAACACGCGTTAAACACTAACGCGCCCGTAGAAATGTATAGGCGCGTTAGCATAAGCGCACCTTAACTTTAAAGACGCATTAAAAACGCTAACGCACCTTAGTAAACATACCCCCAAGAGCATCGTTCTTCATGAGTATTTGTTGCGATAATTTGGCATGATGTCACATAAACATAGCAGATGCTTTTAATTTTACCCTTATACAGTTCATTGGGAGAAGTGATCCCCAGGTTAAAAGGGATTTTGAAAATAGAAGACAAACACATTGACTGCTTAAGCTCCATAACTTTCAAGTTGTAACTGAATAAAGTCACGTTTTTTTGGTTGTTTTTTAGAACTTTACATGTAAATACAAATATATATTTAAACAGTATACCTAAACATACAATGAAATTCAGTGCTGACGTGAGAAAGGACTTAGGTTTGATTCTAAGCCATTTGAGAAAGAGACTCAGTCATTGCAGAAGCGTGACACCCAATGACATAACTTAGAGTTAGCAAAGAACTAATTCATGGTTCCCCATCCAAGGAACATTGTTCAATGGCTGAACTAACAGGGTCTTTTACTAACAGTTAACATGCATTTTTTAACCACAGCCATTTTATATAACTGGGCCCAACTTACATTAATGGCATTAGGGACTAGTTTAGTAAAGTATAGGTTTTGCTCTTACTGTGGGTGAGCAGCCAAAATTAGCATGTAATAAATGCAAAGGCTGTGTGATAATTAATGAGAATGTATCTAGGATTCCCCCTTGCAGTTTCCAAACATAGAAGTTTCCTACTGTGTGCTACTGCAATTTAGTTTAGCTTTTAAATTTTTTTAGTAGTAGCTCAAGGTGAGTTACATTAAAGTACAGTAGGTATTTCCCTCCCAGTTCTTGGTGGGCTTACAATCTAAGGGGGCCTTTTACTAAAGTGTGGTGAAATCTGGACTTCACACATTTTAACTTGGGACCCTGGCCTAAGGCAGCTTGACCATCTGAATGAAGAGATAACATTTCACATTAGCATGGGCAGACATTGGTTTATGGCCACATAGCAGGAACCAGCCCAAAAGAGGGCTGGAAGGGACACATTTGAATTGCTGGATAAATATGACCACACAACTCACTCCAGCTAAGGGATCTGCTTCGGTTGACATAGCTGCTTCCTGACAGGGAAACTTTTCTCTTTCTGACCTATTGCCATACAAGTTAGTGTCACAGATCACAGAACCTTAAATGTGAACATCGCTATTAGTCACTTTTGTGCATGCTACTATGAGTCAAGCTGCATTCATTAGCATAGTGGGTCCTACATGAGGAATGGGGAAGGGGGGGAATTGCATACAATCAGGCCCCCCTTCCCCCCCAAGGCAGCAGGTAAGATGGTTTTTGTGGCTATTCCTCCACAAATTGGGGAGTACCTGATTAGCCACAGTGAAGAAGGACCAACAGCCAGTGGAACAGTTACCTAACAGTGCAGTCAGAGACATTTATTGAGTAGATATTTATTTATTTTATGTATTTGTTACATTTATATCCTACATTTTCCCACCGATTTGTAGGCTCAATGTGGCTTACATAGTACCGGAGAGGTGTTACAGACTCTGGTGTAAACAAATACAAAGTGATGTGGTAAGATAAAGTTCATGTGGCACAGCTAAACTAGGGAATCGTACAACGGAAGAGTTGTGTTATGTCCATTACGTGCTTTAGTTTTTTTTTTGTTACATTTGTACCCCTTGCTTTCCCACTCATGGCAGGCTCAATGCAGCTTACATGGGGCAATGGAGGGTTAAGTGACTTGCGCAGAGTCACAAGGAGCTGCCTGTGCCTGGAGTGTTGTGTTGCAGAGATCAGGCATTTAAGTTGGATTGGTAGGGTATGCCTTTTTAAACAGGTTAGTTTTTAGTGTTTTCCGGAAGTTTAGATGGTCGTTTGTAGTTTTCAAGGCTTTTGGTAATGCATTCCACAGTTGTATGCTTATGTAGGAAAAACTGGACGCGTAAGTTGATTTGTATTTGAGTCCTTTGCAGCTTGGGTAGTGCAGATATGTGAATTGCAGAGCCTTTTACCAGCTGGACTACTGGCATTCTTTTGCCTGCCTTCCAGGCATGTCCTGTACACCCCAAGATGCTTATGTCCTGGAATAGTTCCACATATTAATACTTTTAATTAGTTCGTAGCACCAATCTCTCATAAGACAACTCATCAGACATCCACACAAACCATCACAACACGTCTACCAAGCCTAATCCCAATCAACATTGCACCTCTACAAATCACCTCATCAATACCCTTCAGACAACTACAAAAATCACCAGCCCACCTCCTCAAAATCAACATCCCACCTCAGCAATAACCATCAGATGACTACTTAAATCAGCGCCCTAACCACCTCAAAATAACGTTTGGCAATTAAAATTCAATGCGAAGAAATGCAAAGTGATGCACTTAGGGAGTAGAAATCCAAGGGAGACGTATGTGTTAGGCGGGGAGAGTCTGATAGGCACGGACGGGAAGAGGGATCTTGGGGTGATAGTATCTGAGGACCTGAAGGCGACGAAACAGTGCGACAAGGCGGTGGCAGTAGCTAGAAGATTGCTAGGCTGTATAGAGAGAGGAGTGACCAGCAGAAGAAAGGAGGTTTTAATGCCCCTGTATAAGACGTTGGTGAGGCCCCACCTGGAGTATTGTGTTCAGTTTTGGAGGCCGTATCTTGCGAAGGATGTTAAAAAAATGGAAGCGGTGCAAGGAAAAGCTACGAGGATGGTATGGGATTTACGTTCCAAGACGTATGAAGAGAAGCTTGCTGACCTGAACATGTACACCCTGGAGGAAAGGAGGAACAGGGGTGATATGATACAGACGTTCAAATATTTGAAAGGTATTAATCCGCAAACGAATCTTTTCCGGAGATGGGAAGGCGGTAGAACGAGAGGACATGAAATGAGATTGAAGGGGGGCAGACTCAGGAAAGATGTCAGGAAGTATTTTTTCACGGAGAGGGTGGTGGACGCTTGGAATGCCCTCCCGCGGGAGGTGGTGGAGATGAAAACGGTAACGGAGTTCAAACATGCGTGGGATATGCATAGAGGAATCCTGTGCAGAAGGAATGGATCCTCAGAAGCTTAGCTGAAATTGGGTGGCGGAGCAGTTGGGGGGAAGAGGGGGTGGTGGTTGGGAGGCGAGGATAGGGGAGGGCAGACTTATACGGTCTGTAACAGAGCCGGTGATGGGAGGCGGGACTGGTGGTTGGGAGGCGGGAAATACTGCTGGGCAGACTTATATGGTCTGTGCCCTGAAAAGGACAGGTACAAATTCAAGGTAAGGTATACACATATGAGTTTGTCGTGGGCAGACTGGATGGACCATGCAGGTCTTTTTCTGCCGTCATCTACTATGTTACTTTTGAAAATCCTACAGACAAAAAAACAGACTACCTCTATGAAAATTCTGTAGAGATATATACAGACTATCAAGAACTTTGCATGTAAAAATGGAAATACTATTGTGATCCTCACCTAATATATAAATTGTAAGCCACTTTCAACTGGAACTAGCATTCAGGTGCTGGTGAGTTTGTCCTTGGGACTCAGATGGTGTATTTGCATTCTGTAGTGCTTCTTGTGATATTTTGCTATTTTGGTGTGTGCTCTGACCCTACCCTATACACATCATCTTAGATTACTGTGCCTGTTGCTCCTGCTCATGCCATTCTCACCTATACCACCTTCACCTGTCTATTCATCCCTTCCCACTACCCTGCTGTCCTATTCCCCCTCCAGCGTTCTCCCCCCAACCCTATATATCATCCTTGTGTGCAAGTTGCTGTGTGGTGAGTGTACAGCTGTAGCCACTTGTGTTTTTTGTCTTGTACTGTTTGGTATTGTGTTATGTTTTATATTGAGCTTGTCCCTGTACATGTTGCTGTTCCATTGTGTGTGTGTGTGTTTTGAAGCTTCAGTCACTTGTGTCTGTATTGGGTGTGTTCCTGTATGTGTTGGTGTTCCTTTGTGTGTGTGAGTGAGTGATGGCTGAGCTCTTTATGGAATGGCCAATGGTATGACATTGGCGGAAGGAACAAGAGAGGCCAAGGCCAGGCACAGCGGGTGAACAGGCTCAGGATCAACTTCCTGGACATGACCAATGAACAATGTATAGGCTACTTCCGGTTTATTAGAGAGACCATTGTACACCTGTGTGAACAACTGGAGGAGGACCTGGAGCCCACCACTTAGAGGGAGCATGCCCTTCCAGTCCATGTGCGCGTGACCATGGCCCTGGCCTTTCTGGCAACCGGCACCTTTCAAAGGCCTGTGGGAGCTGCAGCAAGTGTCAGGCAGACATCTGCCTCACGCATCATAAACCACTTTCTTCAGGTCTTTATATCTGGTTCCCCATGAGTGAGGCAGAACAGCAACACACAATGATGGCCTTTTATCAGCTAGGCCAATTCCCCTCTGTCCTGTTTGTAATCCATTGCACACATATTGCCTTCAAGCCACCTTCATTCACTGAGCAAGAGTACAAAAACCAAAAAGCCTATCACTTGCTCAACATGCAGGTGGTCTGCAATGCAGCAGTGGAGATCATGGACATGAGTACAAACTTCCCAGGATCCTGCCATGATTCATACATCCTTTCTCACTCTGGCATCCATGATGCTTTTCAGAGGAGAGAGATCCAAGGCGGCTGGTTATTAGGTGAGGACCATCCTACAACCCCAACACCCTTTTAAGCATTGACTACATTGCTCTCTTTTCACCACAGGTACATTGCCAGCATGGGCCCACTGGTCTGAAGGATGACATAGAACATATTTGTAGATCCTGACAACATGCATCAAAAGGTGTGTGAACCTTCTCTAACATCTTCTGTTCTCTCCTCTCCTCAATTCAGGTAACGGTGGCTATCTGCTCAGGAGATAGCTCATGACCCCCATAGTGAACCCTTAGAGGAGCAAAGATACAACAGGGCCCAATCTGCAACCTCGGCAGTGATCGAAAGGACATTTGGACTGCTTAAGTCCCGGTTCCACTGCCTTGACCGCTCTGGGGGGAGCTATTGTATAGCTCCACCAAAGTCTGTGACATATTCATTGTGTGCTACTCATGTCTATGGCAGCCACTAGGTGCCAATGAATAAACAATAGGCAAAGGTTGATCCCTACCCCATAGTTTTCTCCAAAACTACAATGTCCACCTTAGATGTCATGTTCAAATGTGCAGGTGATGGAGAGCATGCCAGTGTAACCAATGTCTATGTTTCCCACCTTTGCAGCTACAGCACCTCCTGGACTCGCTGCTGCTGCCGCCGCAGCACCTTTTGAATTCATTGCTGCCGCAAGGCTGGGCCCACCATCCTCAAGGAAGGAAGAGGAGGAGGATGAAGAAGATGATGCTGAGAATGATGATGATGAAGAGAAGTAGGAGATGGAGGAGGAGACCGAGGCAGCAGCTGCCACCCCCCCCCCCCCCCCCCCCTGCAGCCTAACATCCCCTCTCCTGCACACCCCATCCACTATGTACCACCCCAGGAGCAGCAGGACCTCCCACAGGAGAGGGCTTTCTCCTTCATGTTTCCCCATCTTCCAAGATCTGAGGCTCATGTGGTTCCAGGGGCAGGTGCTAAGATCCACAGATATCCTAGTTACATTTACCAGTTCACAGCTGGAAAGAGGAAGAAAGAACTGAGATAAAAAGATATGGCAGAAGCAAGAGGTCAATCATGTAACAGTATTAAAGTGTTTAATCCAATATGTTGTTATAAATTTTCAGTTCCAGACTGTCTACTATACTTGCATGTAACTCACCCTGAGCTGCAACTGCAAAAGGAGTAAGCAAAATGCAGAATTCCTTCCCTTTTAAGGGAATTGAGAGTAGCATCATCAAATATAGTAATCATGCAATAGAGGATTTTAGCAACCTTTTTAACACAAGTCAGAAAACCAAAGTATGCTCAAAGATAAACCCATTATGATGTTTCTGCTTCAGTTATTAAATCACTAAGCTCTGTAGAGCAACCATCAGAGAGAAGGCTATTCTGATGTCCTAATTCAGCATCAAGAAAATTTTATTTTCTCTTGAAAAAAAGCATCTAGTATGGTCCTGAATTTAGTATGGAATAAAATATTGTTTGAACCCAAAATTTCCTTGGGCTTCCAACTCAATCAGACCCGCCCTGTACTGGGTTATAGTGCTTAACAATCTTTGGGGTCCTTTTACTAAGCTGAGCTAATAACTGTGTTTAGCTTGTCCTTATGCAGGTCTTTCCCACGTGCTAAGCCCATTTCTAGCATGTAAAATAGGCAATTTTCTATTTCATTAATAAATGGCCGTGTGCTAATGTTAGCATAAATCACAGCCATTAAAAAAAATTACCACGGGAGCACTTGCTGCCTCTCGTTTATGAGGCGCTGAGGGCTCCTGCATTATGGAGGTGCTAACCAGTTAGCAAGGTGGTAATGCTAGTGCACTGGCTGATTAGTGCATGCATTCCCTCCTCCCCCCCCCCCCCCCCCCCCCAAAATAAGAGAAAATAAATACTGCACGCTTAGAAGGCACAGATGGCAAAACTACCACAAAAATGCTTTAACACATCCTCTGTTAAGCCATTTTTGTTCTGTTAGGTGCATGTTTGCGCTTAATGCAGCTTAGTAAAAGGGCCCCTGTGTTTGTTACCTAGACTTTTTACATCATTTCATGGCTCCCCTCTTTATCTAGGCCAACAATGTTAGTGATATATTGTGATTCCTTCCAGAAGTTGGTATGTATTCGGAGTCTGACCAATAGCTGTTGCCATTCTGTGAAGGCTGAAATTACCTCCTCCAAAGGTTTATGAACATTGCTTCTGCACTAGCCAGCTCAGGGATCTAAAACCAGGCTTGGAATCAAACCTAGTTCTCCCACATGGCAGTGCACTGCAGTGTTACTGACCAAACAGATCAGCCCTTAAACTGATGTTGGAGCTTTAAACTTAATTAACTCTTCTTTAAGCTTCTTTCTGTGAGATTGAATGGTATGATGTAGGTTATGGAACGTGTATATATGTTGGTCCTTATAAAATAGCAACAACTTATTTATTTTTGCTAAGCATCATTGCCATATTTTAAAAAATCTTGTTCGGTAAAGAATAAGGCCATTGAAACAGACCCAGTCTTCTCATGTTGCTAAGTAATAGGAATTATATAGTGATTGCAAAAATTAAATTTGGTCATATTGGCAGACAAGGCTAGGTTTAATATTAATCCTATAGAAATTATGAATGCAGAACATTTATTCAAAGTAAAAGCCCCAAATCTGTGCCAAAATTACATTCACATTTTCTTCCTTTGAACTTGGTAAATCATTCTTAGCTCCCTATGATTATTCTAGTATTTAGCCTTCAGTTAGTTTGAAAGCATTTCACTTTGCCTTTGGAGAGATTTATTCCTCTTTATTGGATTTAGCTGGTAATATCACCAGTGAAATTTTTTTCAAATATAGCCACTATTTTATAAATAATTAAAATAAATTCAAAATAATTGAATGAGATCTAAACTTATGAAGATACAAATGTATGGATTTTTCTAATCATATTACTGCAAGGAGGGTTTATAATTTTATTTCTGAAGATATTTCAGTGTCTAAAATTATTGTTGTAGTGATTAGTCAAGCACTAACTCTGACCCAGTAGACTATACCTCCCATATCATTCTATGGATACCAAATCTCAGCAATTACCAATTGGTTCCTTTGATCAAACTGCATTGTATCATGACTATTGTAGTTGTCTGGGTCTTGCTGTGTCTGAGTAAGTGGAATCAATGTTTTGGCCATTGTGTTCTGGCTTTTTTCAGGGTATGCTGAGAGGCCTTCAGTTTGTCTTTATATATAGTGGAATCTCAAATCTGATTTGTGACCAATAGACTTTGCCACCAAATTCTCCTTCCTTTGTGAGGATACCACTCACCTCAAACTCCAGCCAAGCAGACCTTACAGCACGGTGGCTGAAACTTTGATTCTATGTACTCAGATGCAGATAGACCTGGAAAACTGCAACAATCCTAATGCCAGCCGTGGAAGCCTAAGAGAACACGCATTATATCAGTAGGAAAAGATATTGCCCTGGATCATGTTCCTCTTCTTTGGCTGCTGCCTAGCTTATAAGTCTCACAGAAAACATGTCACAAAATGGGCCTTCGAGATAGGTTCTGCCATTGCCAGGGAATCCCCTGGAACCTCCCGGTTTACTATTTTAGCATCAGCGTTCAGCTTTCTCCAGGCTCAGTGAATCAGCTCATGAGTGTTTCTGAAACCAGCAAAAGATGAGTCTCAAGAAAAGCAAACCAAATGACAGCTTGAAAAAATGATAATGATTCAAAAGCATGACTAGTGCCTAGTCAGAAAAGGCACAAAGTACAGTACAGCACCATGTATCCAAAATGGTCAGAACCAAGGCTGTTCTAAATAATGGATTGTTCTGAATAATGGATGTTAAAAAGAAAAAAAGGCAAACAAATAATGGCTGCTGAAAGAAAAGCTTTGAGTACAAACCAATAATAAAAATAATTTTATATATATATATATATGATTTTTAAATTTTATATATGGACGCTGTATATGTAGCATACATAAAAGTATGTTTTTTATTATAAAACCAAGGACTAGTTGAATGTATGAGACCTCCGAGCCACCTAGTGTTCAGTTAGTGCAGGTAAATGTTGTGACAATAATGCCTCTGACACAGAAGACGCCAGCATTTTATATTTCCAGGTCTGTAAACTACACTAGGTGCATATTGGTGCTTCAAAACAGCAGGCTTTGAACAGTTGAAGGCAGAGATGATATCTTTACTCCTCAATCCATTGACCAAAAAAAGGACATAAAGCTGGCCAACCAATGATCACATTCTCTTGGGATCTTCATTTCTGTGAGGAAAAACTGGGCCTTTTCTATTAGCACAGACCCTGATACAGGCACATCTTCACTACAATGCTTTCCATGAAAAAGGGTGTGCATACTGGATGTTTGCATTTGAAACTTTGCCACGGGTTCTGAAAGTTTGCACCTGTTTTTTGTGTGGGTACCTTTTTCATGAAAATAAAGCCTATAGATTTGAAAGTGCAGTTTACACATGTTATTTTCATTCCCTTGTCCTATATATGTCCCTCGGAATGCCTCTTCATAATGTGGCTAAATATATCTATGTTATGAGAAGGTATCTTTTAGACAGCCAATATATGAAAGTAATTTGCTTTGTAGCCACCAAGTAGCTTTGAATATTGCCCTCCCAATCATTTTAACATGTGAATAAAATAGTTTCATTTTTCCAGGAGGTATTAGATCTTTTCAGGCATAGTAGAATAACAGAGCCTTGTCTGGGTTCCACCTGCACCATAATTTAAAGTTGATTTACAACGGAGATTGTTTTCGTAGGGGAATTAGTTTGAATTGGCAGTGAAGGAAATATGCTTTTTTGAATTGGTTATGAATAGCTATAAATCATGTCTCAGAGCAATATGCATTAAATTAACTTGCATTCAAATAGCTGGATTTATTTTTTTAAGTAGAGAACGATATGGTGGAAAAGGGGAGCTTAGGCTTCCTGCTTTGTAAATGTTCCCCCCCCCCCCTCTTTCTTTTTTGGATACAATAGTGTGTTTACTGTGTTATTCTACTTGAACTGACAGAAGTACATTTTAATGGAAAGAAAAAAAAGGAAATACATTTTTATTGGAGTAAAGTAATTAATACATTTTTGATTAGCTTTTGGGAGATTTGTCTTTACTCAGGTCAGAGCATATGCCTCTAGGAGTTCTAGGTCTCAAGCCCCGGCACCCCCAGGCAGGGAGGCCCGAACCTTAGATTGTTTTGGGAGGAAGATTTATCAGGCCCTCTATGCTAGTTTTCCGCAACCAGGGCTACCAGCTCTACACAAGCATTTACTTGCAGTCCTTAGTTCGTAGTGTGCTAGACTTTGCAGACACGCTGCTACTGTCGTAAAGCAGACAGTATAGATAATATCTGGCCAGGGGTGCATATCATTCTTTTGATATTGTATCCAGATTCTCTGTTTTGGGTGTGAGGATGCGCACGTATAATCAAAGCTACTGAAGCACTACTATAGCACTATGAGCATTATACCCAACCATCCATGTGACTATATGGACCTATATGACATACGTGGTCCTATATACATGGCACTATTCAGTATTAAGAACCTGATTATAATGTGCAAATTCAGACATTTTCTCTATAAAAACTCTAAGACATTGTGGAGACATCCAGTCTAACAGAAGGATAACAACTTCTGCTTACTGGACAGAAGTTGCTGATAAGGTCACGATGTTTCAGAACAATTAAGCTCTTATCAGCATTGATATCAATGCAGCTAGCTGTTATCAGAATTTACATCAATGCAGGACACTTGGAGCTACTTGTTTATGTTTTTCAATGATAGAATATGTCAGCAATAGAGATAAGGCTCCCGATTTCTCTATAAAAGGCAGGGCTGTGTGTCCACACCACATCCGAGGGGCAAGATCTGCATTGGACCAGATGAACATCTGAAGGACTACATCAGGTTAGGTGCTATGTATGTTTATAACAGTGCTCTGGGGTTAGAGTGACTCTTTTACTTTAGAATTTAGCAAGGGACATGCATACCTTTGCTCCAAGCTAGTTCTGTAATAGGCTTCTCTTTTTCTTTACTCTTGTTTACTCTATGTCATTTGCTGCTAAATAAAAATAAGGCCCCCATTTCTGTAATAATTTACGCTAAGTGTCAGGTACACTAATACACCCCAAAACGGAGTGTATCTGTTTTGCCCCCACACACAGGCTCTCATGGCTCTGTGTCTCTGACCTCAAACTTGCAGTTCAGGAGAGGCCAGCAGATGTACCTTCGCAGGGAGCTGACCTTTTTCAGGGACAAGGTGGAAAAGGTCGCTGACCTTATCAAGAACTATACTGACACCAACCAGTCCCTTTCCCGGCGGCCTCCTTCTGCATCATCTACTACTCGGAAGTTCCCTGGTAGGTCCCGAAGGCATAGATTTACTCTTTCCCATCCTTAGCAGCAGTCCCAGACCCAATACCCCCGGGCCCACCAGCAACATCCACAGAAGTCGCAGCCTGTGCCCCAGTCAAAAGTGGAGGTGAACTTTTGACTGGTTCCAGGAGAGCATAGCCGCCATCAAGGTATCCATCCCAGATGACCTGTCGGTAGGGGGGAAGCTAAATTTTTTTCAAGACAGGTGACCTCTTGTAACCTCCAACCAGTAGGTTCTCCAAATATTCCATGCAGGATATGTTACCAATTGGAAATTAAGACCTCCAAATTGTCCTCCGTGGGCATCGTTTCTCAGTGCCTGGAATGAGCAGGTTCTTCTCTCTGCCCTTCTCCAGGCCCATGCAGTCAAGTCAGTTCCACCAAGGTAGGAAGGACATAGATTATATTCCAGGTACTTTCTCATAACCGAGAAAACAGGGTATTTCATTCCATCCTAAACCTAAGGGCACTGAGCAAATACCTGGTCAAAGAAAAGTTCAAGATGGTTTCCCTGGGCACTCTTTCTACCCATGATTCTAGAAAATGATTGGCTATGCTCTCTGGACTTGAAGGATGCATATACTCACATTCAGATAATTCCCAGTCACTGGAAGTACTTCAGTTCCTAGTAGGGAAACACCACTACTAGTACCACATCGTGCCATTTGGCCTCGCGTTCACGCCCATGGTCTTTACAAGATGTCTTGCAGTAGTTTCAGCATTGCTACACATGCTGGGAGTGCAGGTATTTTTCTACCTATACAATTGGCTGGTCAAGAGCACATTGTGGGAGGTGCTCAAGCATCAATGTAGAGAACTATCCAGGTGTTTGAGCTGCTAGGGTTTGTATTCAACTACCCAAAATTCCATCTCCAACCCATTTAGCAATTGGAGTACATAGGAGCCCTGGTAGACAAAGTACACATTCAAGCCTTTCTCCCTCAAGATTCAGCAACTGCTCTCATGGCGATCGCCGACCAGGTTTGAAGCAGCCAGGAGGTAACAGCTCGGCAGATGTTGAGATTACTTGGCCAAATGGCTTCCGCTTTACATGTTACACCCTTTACATGTCTCCATTTCAGGAAAGCCCAATGGACCCTAGCTTCTCAGTGGCACCAGGATGTCATCAAGGTCACACCACAACTCAAACACTCTCTTTGCTGGTGGCTAATTTGGCCCTGGAACTACCATTCCAAATTCCACCTCCCCAAAAGATTCTGATCATGAATGCATCCAACCAGGGATGGGGAGCTCATGTAGATATGCTTCACACTCAGGAGACTTGACCTCACAGGAAGTGACTTTTCATATCAGTCTCCTGGTATTGTGAGCAATATGGAATGTTCTAAAGTCTTTTAGAGATCATTTGAGAAACCAAATTATCCTAATTCAAATGGACAATTAGTTTGCGATGTACTGTGTCAACAAGCAGGGAGGTACAGGATCCTACCCCTTGTATGTCAGGAAGCGATTGGGATGTGGCAGTGTGTCCTCAAGTATGGCGTGATATTGGGAGCCACATACCTGGTAGGGAAAGACAACTGTCTGGCGGACAGGCTGATGGGATTATGCAACCACATGAGTGGTCTCTCAATATAGGCATAGCCCACAAGATCTTCTGAGTGTGGAGCACCTCCTCAGTAGACTTCTTTGCCACTCATCTCAACAACAAAATCCCTCCGTACTGTCAGATGCCTTCCTCCTGCATTGGGGAAGGGGTCTCCTGTATGCCTATTGTTTTATCCCTCTAATAGGAAACACTTTGAAACTCGTGCATGATGAGGGAACCATGATCTTAATCGTTCCCTACTGGCTGAGGCAAGTCTGTTTTCCTCTATTTCTGAAGTTGTCCTCTGAAGAACCATGGAGGTTAGACTGTTTTCTGACCCTCATCACGCAGAACGAGAGGTCTCTTCTACACCCCAACCTCCAGACACTAGCCCTCATAGCCTGGATCCTGAGAGTATAGAATTTCAGTCCTTGAATCTGCCTGAGGGTGTCTCTAGAATCGTCCTGGCTTCCAGGAAAGATTCCACTAACAGGTATTACACGTTCAAGTGGAGGAGGCTTGCCATCTGGTGTGAGGGCAAGGCCATAGATTCACTTGCTTGTCCTACACAAAAGGTCATCTTTCTGCAGTCAGTGCTTATCACCACCGTATAGGGGGCAAACCCATCTGTGTACAGCCTCTAGTTGTTCAGTTCATGAAAGGTTTGATGTTGACAAAGCCCCCTCTCAAACCTAATGTGTCATAGGATCTCAATGTTGTCCTAACTCAGCTGATGAGAACTCCTTTTAAGCCTTTTGACTCCTCTCATCGAGGTTCTTGACCTGTAAGTTCTTGATTTTGGTGGCAGTCACTTCAGCTCGCAGGGTCAGTGAGCTCCAAGCCCTAGTAGCCTATCCACCTTATGTATGGCTCCATCATAACAGGGTAGTTCTTTCCTAAGGAGGTGTCAGAGTTCCATCTTGACCAGTCAATCATTCTTTCCCAAACCTCATTCCTTAGCCTTCTAGTTGGAGCAAACTAAAGCCCACAGACAGTCCATCCAGCTTTCTGTATCTTTTGATCCCAACAGGATGGGGATGGCGCACTTTGTCCAATTGGCTAGCAGATTGCATCTCCTTCTCTTAATGCCAGGCTGGGCTGACCCTTTGAGGACTATGTCATGGCTCACAACATCAGAGCCATGGCTGCAGTAGCTCACTTCTGATCATCCTACATTGAGGACATATGCAAGGCTGCAACATGGTCCTCAGTCCACACATTCAAATCTCATTACTGCCTCAAGAAATATACCTGTCATGACAGTTGGTTTGGCCAGAAAAAGTTGTGCAGAATTTGTATGTCTAGAATCCAACTCTGCTCTCCTAGGCCCTTTTTATTCTGTTCCAGGCTGCTACTCCACCCAGTTTGTATATAGTTTAAGTCTAACTGGATTCAAGTTAGTCTTGCCTTTTCAAGATTCTGTTCTCCTAGTGTTGTTGTTTTCGGTAAGCCTAGTAGCTTGGAATTCCCTAGTGTAAGGATACATTTGTCCTGCTTGTCCTCAGAGAAGGCAAAGTTACCTGAAGTAGGTGTTCACTGAGGACAGCAAGACATGTATCCTTATACCCCCTCCCCCACCTCCCCTTGGAGTTGAATTCTCATTTAACTAGTTTATTTTACTGAGAATCCGACACTCGCACATTGGGCAGGAAGGCACTCATGCATGCATGGTGAGACCGCTGCCAAACACTTCTTAAAGATATAGGAACTCATTTTTGAAACAGAAAAACATCCAAATAAAGGGCACATAGCTGCGGATAGATGTTTTTCGTAAAAATGTCTAAATCACTATTTTTGAAACTCATTATTAAAATGTTTTTCCAAGAAGTTTGTCTAAATCTCAAGGGGGCATTTTGGAGTTGTGTTCAGGACTATGGAGGGCTTATGATTTAGATGTTTTTCTGTGATAATAGAACATTGTAAAAATGTCCAGGGCAAAATATAGGAAGTTTTTAGCTAGACCTGTTTCAATAATGACTAAGTGTCAAATAGATGCCCAAACTGACCAGATGACCACTGGCGGGATAAAGAGGTGAAAGTGACAGTACATACCAGGCTGTATAACAGCTGAAGATATAATGGCTATTCCTCTTAGAGCAGCAAGCAGAGCTCTGGAGTTGCCTAGTGGTCAGTGCAGTGGACTGTAGAGAAGGGAACCCAGGCCCATATCTCACTCTACCTGTTACACTTGTGGTGGAAAGTGTGAGCACCCCAAAAACCACACAATACCTACTGAACCTACATATAGGTGACATCCCAGTGTCTTGTTTTTGCATTTTTCACTTGGGACACTCTGTGTTTGAAAATGGCCTTCAAAGAAAGATGTACTAAGCATAAAAACTTCTAAAACAGGTTCAATTTTCGAACCAAAAAGATAGACCTTTTTCTGGCTTGAAAATAACCATGTTTGGCACTGGACATCATATCGAAAATGCCCCTCATAGTATGCTGGGCAGCATCTGTACTGGATTCCATCAGGTTGACGTCACCCAAGTGTAAGGATGCCCGTCCTGCTGTCCTTGGAGAACATCTGCTACAGGTAAGTAGCTTCACTTTTCATGAATGAGTTATTTCTGCATAGAGTATTTTTGAGGGCAGATATATAAATTCCTGAAAAATTAAGTAATATTCCAAACAAAAAAGGTTGCTGTTAAAACCAACAAAAATTGCAAAACTCTGGATTGGCATCTGTGAACATATGCATACTCATTATTTACTGTAATTGCTTGTGGAATTTGCAATAAAGAGAATTATAAATGAAAACGTGTTCTGTTTCTAAATCCACTTTGACAGGTTATATTAACCAGATTGCACATTGGATGCTATCATTTTTAAGCAACTTTTCCGAGCTCTTTTTTTTTTAATCTTGCAAAACTTCCATGATGACAGATGAAACCTGAGTATAAATCTGGAAATGTACATATAACATCATAGAGTACATTTATTACTGTTAGTGAAAAGATGCTTGTGCATAAACTTTCAAGATTAATTAGGGGTAAGGCACAGAGCAGAATACATAAAAATGAATATGCTCAGTAATATATACATATGGATAAGGAATAAGCATAAGAAAATGCAAGAACATTGAGTGTCAATAGAAGAGAAAGAACTAGGAAGTTAAAAAAAAAAAAAACCTTGAGAAAGGGACCCATAATCATACAGTTAAAAAAGATAAGGTAGAATCTCTGATAAGTGATCTAGTTGATAGCCTGTCAGAAAGGCTCTTTTGATATTTTTTTTTCAGAAAGTTAGGTAGTATGTTACCATGCATAGCACTAGAAGTATATTCTTTCATATTTTAAGAGTCAACCAGCTGAATGCAGGTGAAGCAAATGGGGAGGAACTATTGAAATTCCCTAATGGGAGAATAGAGCAGAACAGAAAACATCTTTCTGACTGATGCCTGTGACATAGCAGAACTTGAACAAGAATGTGTAAATAAATATCTAAAAGTAGAGGAAGGGGTGCCAATGAAGCATAAATTCCTGAGAACTGAAGATTAAAATTGATGCTGAAGAGTGCTTTAACATGACGGAATAAGATATAAGCCATTAATCAACTGGTAACTCCCTCATTCTCATAACTTTGAAATTGTAGACTTGCCTCTGAAAAACTGGGTGTATGAACAAGAAAACTCCTCCATGCCCAAGAGGTAATTTATAAATGTCAGTGTATGCCAAGACTGTATATTCCCCAAGCAGAAGGAGGAATGGTCTTCATAGAAATAGATTATACCAACAGAGCTACTGCCATAGGCTTCCAGGCCTAATTAACAGCATAATCCGATCCAGATATATCTAAATTGTTGAAATATGAAAGTAAACATCCAGAATTTGTCTCTATCGTTGACAAGCATTCTGACAAGTAGAAAGAATGAATGAGAATCCATCAGTATACATAAGAAAGGAACAACAGAATTTGCAAAAAAGCAAACTCTTCAAAGTATTAGATCAGCAAATGAGAACAAGCAAGTGGCAAATGCATAAGTACAGTGGGAAATACAAAGTATTATTCCAGGAGCCATTTGTTGATTAAAACCAGACGTATGAATGGTTAAGGAGAGGTGAATTTGAAACCTAAGGATGAGAGGTTGATAGTTGCAACTCAGAATGACATATTATAGATGAGATAGTCACAGCAAGCATAGAAAACACAGGTGAAACAGACTTCTGTAGATTCTGTAAAAGAGCTGGAAATGGTCACTCATCTCGTAGCTGGCTATGAAATTCTGATGGCAGAAATTTTATTTAGAAAGGCAGAATAAAGTAACACACCTCATCCATTGGAAACTTTGTAAACATTACAGCATTGCTTTACTGAAAAAGCACTGTAATCATAACCTGAAAAGAGTTATAGAGAATGAAGAGGTTATGATCACCTGGGACATTCCCATTCTGATTGATATAAAACTGGATTTAAGAAAGCTAGACATAGTGAACAACATAACTGTACTCACTATAGAAGTGTAATTTCCAAGTGATTATTCTTTGAATTGGGTGGAGAGGGAAAAGATCTTCAAATATTTATTTTAAAAATGTATACACCACCTAAAACCCAGGTGGTTTCCAAAATAACAAACATAATATAAAAAAATGTAGTCGGAGACCAAAGAAAAATGTTTCAGAAAATGAAATATTCCCCATTGTATTGAGGGTCGCAGGCCTGATTAAAAGAAATGTTAAAGCCCATATTTATAGGTTGCCTATCCAACTTATTTTCGAAAGTGATCACCGGCCATTTTCCGACATAAATCGGGAGATGGCCTGCGAAATCGGTATAATCGAAAGCTGCTTTTTTGACAGCATCGCTGCTTTCCCGTCGCCTCGCCGGCGAAGGTTCAAAGGGGTGTGTTGCCAGTGAAGCGAAGGCGGGGCATGGGCGTGGCTACCAGATGGCTGGCTTTCGCGGATAATGGAAAAAAAGCGGCGTTAATCAGTATTTCGCCGGGTTTACTTGGTCCTTTTACTTTCACGACCAAGCCTCAAAAAGGTGCCCCAACTGACCAGATGACCACCGGAGGGAATCGGGGATAACCTCCCCGTACTCCCCCAGTGGTCACCAACCCCCTCCCACCCAAACAACAAACAAAAAAAAAACTTTTTTGCCAGCCTCTATGCCAACCTCAAATGTGATACCCAGCTCCCTGATAGCAGTATGCAAGTCCCTGGAGCAGTTTTTAATAGGTGCAGTGCAGTTCAGGCAGGCAGACCCAGGTCCATCCCCCCCCCCCCCCCCCCTCCTACCTTATACACTTCTGGTGCTAAGTGTTGAGCCCTCCAACCCATTTGGAGACATTGTCCCTGAGAGTATAGATGAGCAGTAATTTGGAAAAATACTCATGGGCTAGTTGGTTTAGGCATTTGAAGATG
Organism: Microcaecilia unicolor; assembly: GCF_901765095.1. Lineage (NCBI taxonomy): Eukaryota > Metazoa > Chordata > Amphibia > Gymnophiona > Siphonopidae > Microcaecilia > Microcaecilia unicolor. The sequence goes on from NC_044031.1 coordinate 220,083,965, forward strand.
AAGCGATAGTATTTTTAATTTTACAAAATTGACCTCATATATTTGATGGTTTTGGTTCCAGTTCATTGTCTGTAGCTATGTTCTATAAAAGTTGGAACCGGGAGGATAGTAGGCACCTTCATTATCCTGAGACCCCCTAAGGATTTTTTTGATGATGGCAATATTGCAACAGGAAAGTTGGAGCCACTTGAAACTGTATTGCTAAATAAGGCACAGCATGAGATGCCTCTAGGTGATTTCTCCTATTATACCACCTCAGATTCTTCTTCCTCCTGTCCTGCAATTGGCCAACCTACCTCTCATCTTCAAGTCAGCAGTTTTTCTACTTTCAGGCTCTTCTCATTATTAGAGGTCAAATTGACAGCACAAGCTATGAATTCTTCTACAGAATGTAGTACTTACTCCTATTTTAAAGCAGTTTATAATGCAAGTTTCTTTCTACAGTTATATGCTATGGCTACTCAAGGCACACCGTATTCCTCGATTGTAAGACACACATTTTTATTCATTATAATGTGCATGGAAAGTAAGTGCGGCTTACATTTGATGGCATCTAGAGTTAAGAAAAAAATTACAAATCACGTGGCCTTGGAGCGTCTAAATGGAAATCTACGGTATTTGACAACACCTTACTATATAGCGGTACTGTACCATAGCGCTGTTCATGTTACCATAAGTGTCAAAAAGGATGTGTTCATCATACCGGTAATTTCAAATAAACATGATCAAATTTGAGTTGATATCTGAAGTGAAGTCACTAGAGAAATCTACTGTAGCATTTAATTTTTGAAAGGGCGACTACAACAAAATGAGGAAAATGGTTAAAAAGAAGTTAAAAGGATCCGCCGTAAAGGTTAGGACTTCAAATCGGGCATGGATGTTGTTTAAAAATACCATCATGGAAACCCAGACAGATGTATTCCATGTATTAACAAACGTGGAAAGAAGAGCAAATGATAGCCAGCATGGTTAAAAGGTGAAATGAAAGAGGCGATTAGAGCCAAAAGAACATCCTTCGAAGAATAGAAAAAGGATCCAAATGAAGAAAGTAAGAAGCAACATAAGCACTGTCAAGCTATATGCAAAGCATTGATAAAGAAAACTAAAAGAGAATATGAAGAAAAATTTGTAGCGGAGACAAAAACTCACTGTGGCACCTTTTTCAGGTACATCAATAGCATTCTGCTATTTACTGTGAGGGAATCCGTGGGAACTCTAGCAAGCTCATTTTCGAAAAAGAAGGATGCCCATCTTTCGACACAAATTGGAAGATGGACGCCCTTCTCACAGTGTCGTCCAAATCGGTATAATCGAAAGTCGATTTTGGGCGTCCCCAACTGCTTTCCATCGCAGGGATGGCCAAAGTTCAAGGGGGCGTAGCGAAGGCGGGACTTGGCCGTGCCTAACACATGGATGTCCTCAACCCATAATGGGAAAAAAAAAGGGCATCCCTGATGAGCACTTGGACAACTTTACCTGGTCCTGTTTTTCTTACGACCAAGCCACAAAATGTGCCCGAACTGACCAGATGACTACCGGAGAGAATCGGGGATGACCACCCCTTACTCCCCCAGTGATCACTAGCCCCCCTCCCACCCTCAAAAAATATCTTTCAAAATATTGATTGCCAGCCTCAGATGTCATACTCAGGTCCGTGACAGCAATATGCAGGTCCCTGGAGCAGTTTTAGTGGGTGCAGTGCACTTCAGGCAGGCGGACCCAGGCCCACCCCCCCTACCTGTTACGTTTGTGGAGGAAACAGCGAGCCCTCCAAAACCCACCACAAACCCACTGTACCCACATGTAGGTGCTCCCCTCCACCTGTTAGGGCTATGGTAGTGGTGTACAGTTGTGGGTAGTGGGTTTTGAGGGGCTCAGCACACAAGGTAAGGGAGCTATGTTCCTGGGAGCAATTTATGAAGTTTATGCAATTTATGCAGTGTCCCCTAGGGTGCCCGGTTGGTGTCCTGGCATGTCAGGGGGACCAGTGCACTAGAAATGCTGGCTCCTCCCACGACCATTTCCTTGGTTTCCATTATTGCCGAAAATCAGAAACGACCAAGTCTAGGGACGACCATCTGTAAGGGCGACCAAAATTTCAAGATGTGGGTGTCCCCAACCGTATTATTGAAACAAAAGTTGGACGTCCATCTTTTTTGATAATACGGGTTTCCCCGCCCCTCCAGAACGTTTTGCGAGGACGTCCTCAACAAAACTTGGGTGTCCCATTCAATTATGCCCCTCTAGATCATGAAGGTGCAAAAGGGGCACTCATGGAGGACAAGACCATAGCGGAGAGATTGAATGAATTCTTTGCTTTGGTCTTTACAGAAGATGTAAAAGATCTAACTGTACCAAGGGTGAAGATGCAGAGAAAGTGAAAGAAATCTCTGTGAGCCTCAAAGACGTACTGAGCCAAATCGATAAGTTAAAGAGTGATAAATCACCTGGACCGGATGGCATACACCCCAGGATACTGAAAGAACTCAAACATGAAATTGCTGATCTGCTGTTAATGATCTGTAACTTGTCAATTAAATCGTCTGTAGTACCTGAAGATTTTTTAAAAGGGTTCCAGGGGTGATCCAGGAACTTATAGACCAGTAAGCATGACTTCAGTTCTGTGCAAAATAGTGAAAATTATTATAAAGAATAAAATTATGGAACACATAGACAAACATGGTTTAATGGGCAGGGTCAACATGGGTTCAGCCAAGAGTCTTGCCTTACCAAGTTGCTTCATTTCTCTGAAAGGCATGAATAAACATATGGATAAAGGTGAGCCGGTTGATGTGCGAGGGGCATAATCGAACGCGAACGCCCACCTCCATGGGTATCTATCTCCGAGAACGTGTATGTGAAGGAGCGGGACAGACCGTATTTTTGAAAAAAATGGGCGTCCATCTTTTTTTTTCGATAATACAGTTTGTGCCGGGCAAATACATCAGATTTGTGCGGATTTGAGCTGGGCGGTTTCGTTTTTCAGCGATAATGGAAACCAAAGGCGCCCAGCTCAAAAACGAACAAATCCAAGGCATTTGGTCATGGGAGGGGCCAGGATTCGTAGTGCACTGGCCCCCCCTTACATGCCAGGACACCAACCGGGCACCCTAGGGGGCACTTGTAACAATTTCTTAAAAAAAGGTAAAATACCTCCCAAGTCCATAGCTCCCTTCCCTTGGGTGCTGAGCCCCCCCCCCCCCCAAAAAACCCATTCCCCACAACTCTACACCAGTACCATAGCACTTATGGCTGAAGGGGGGCACCTAGATGTGGGTACAGTGGGTTTTGGGGGCGGTTTGGAGGGCTTCCATTTACCACCACGGGCCTGGGGCCACCTGGGTGAAGTCCATTGCACCTACTAACAACTGCTCCAGGGACCTGCATACTGCTGTGATGGAGCTGGGTATGGCATTTGAGGCTGGCATACAGGCTGGGAAAAAGTTGTTAAAGTTTTCTTTTTGGTGGGAGGGGGTTAGTAACCACTGGGGGAGTCAGGGTTGGTGATCCCCAATTCCCTCCGGTAGTCATCTAGTCATTTAGGGCATTTTTTTGGGACTTGATCAACCTACCATCATATACATTCATTGATCACTGGCATTAGAGTCAAAACTGGATCCATAATTACACCCACATTTCTGACCTGTGCGCTAAGAGAACCAGGGAGGAATCATACGCCAAAAAAGTGTCCAGTACCCGACCATCTACTCTACTAACCATCAGTAACTGTGTCTGCTGCGTTCAAGCTTAACATATTTCTTCCTAGCCAAGAATGAATGTCAGAGATGCAATCAGCCAATTTCCTTAAATCTAGAGAGCAGATTGAGCCTACAAGAAAACATTTTTATAGGTCATCCACACAAAAGAAAAATATAATGCAGTACTCTTGATTTTTCCTAGGGGGTGTAAATACAAATTAGATGTGAGATAATTGAGCCCTTGGGGACCTCACAAATTACCAGATATGACTGATACGAAATCTCACTTACTACCTAAGATTTGCAGTAATCATATAAGAAAGACTGGATCCACTTATGGCAAATATGACCTCTAGTGATGAATGCTAAAGAGAGATTGAGGAGGCCCAGAGGACAGTTGCCACCAGTATTAATTTTCTTACACAGGTCGTCTGTACAGACAACTAAGAGGCATATTTTCAAAGCACTTAGACTTACAAAGTTACATAGTAAGTGCTTTGAAAGTGAGCCCCTAAGTGTCTCTGTTCCTCTGCTCTGAAAGAAGGCAAACTAGAAAGCATCAAAGATATTTATTTCTTCCCATTCATATATTAGCTAAGTAGCAACAAGGAAGTAATTTTATAAAGTTATGTTCATGCATATGTGGCAACATATGGAGGAGTGGCCTAGAGGTTAGAGCACCGGTCTTGCAATCCAGAGGTGGCCGGTTCAAAGCCCACTGCTGCTCCTTGTGATCTTGGGCAAGTCACTTAACCCTCCATTGCCTCAGGTACAAACTTAGATTGTGAGCTCTCCTGGGACAGAGAAATATCCAGTGTACCTGAATGTAACTACTGAAAAGGTGTGTGCAAAATCTAAAAATAAATAAAATATGTGTGTAAAATGGCTCTTATCAATTAGCTAAATAATTTATAATTTTGCCAAAAGACTATTAGCAGGAAGTGATCAACTCAGCTTGCATGATAATATTTAAACATTAGAAAACCCCAACCACCCAGGGGAGGCTCAACATTCAGCCTTTTAACCCCCAAAAGGGGTTCTATCACAAGTTTCTCTACAATCTGGAAAAAAAAAAGGGTAGTAGAAAACAACTGACCATGGAGAAAAAACTACTATTCCAAAAAAACTGGCATTGATAATTGTAAGCAGGTGGGCTGACACCTGGGCCCCTATTGCACTGGTCTTAGGGTGTTAATTGCGTCTGTCACTGAGGACTTAATTTCCTCTTACATTATATTCTATATCAATGTGCAATCTTTACATAACATTTGAACCTCCATTTTAAGGGGGTGTACATGTATGCTTAAAGAGATTTTGTGTAGTTGCATATTATAAATCACCTTAGTTTATGTATGTATTTTAATAATCTAAACATGGATATTTACACCTGTTCTTAGGATTTATACTAGTATTTTACAAAGACAAATAGGTGCGTGTTTTTCTATGTAAGATAGCATCTTCCAGTCCACTTAGGTGCTCTGTTATAAAATACTCTCTAAGAGAGAAATTTTTTAAGAAGACGCCTGTTTTATGAGGGCAAGTAGACCTTGGCAGCATAAATCACATGTACATTGTAGAGCAGATATTTTCACCTACTCAAGAGCAGGTGTAAATGTTTTCACCTAAATTATTTAGGTATGTGGCTACTCGCAAACGCTGCCCAACTGTACCCCTGTACACAGTGTACTGGCAAAATACATACCATTATGTCAGTGCACATACTGTTGCTGATCTGCATCTTATAGCAGGCCATTTACATGAAGTGTCCACATATGTGCAAAAGTGACTTTATAAAAATTACCCCCAATTGTCTTTTCCTGTTCATTTAAATTCTCCCTTTCAGCATATTAGAATATATTTTTCTCAAAATATATACTGTTAAAAAAAAACACATTTTAATCATGAAAATGTTGATATTTTTGTCTGCCATATTTAGGGCCTAAATAACTAAACTGTGCTAGCAATTCCTGGCTCGGCCAATCCGATGCAGCCCATTCAAAACGAATGGGTTGGGGCGCATTTGCTGCACCGGGAATCACTAGTGCGGTTTAGTGAAAGAGGCCCTTATTGCTGTGAACCTTTTGTTCATGTGAAACTTTGTATATTTCATTGGCATATAAAATAAAGGAAGGAAAATGTGAAAACAAAGAAACTTGTTTCACTATCATCATTAAGGGTGTGCTAACAGATTTAGTGTACACTAACAATTAGTGCACATTAAATTATAAGACACCCATTATATTCCTATGGACATCTTTTTACTTAGCTATGCGGGTGCTGGCACTGAATACTGCCAGCACCGTATAATCCAGGGCTCCTCCCCAGCGCTGCCCCCGACCTGCTCACCTTTTACGTGGGCGGTCTGTGGAGATATTCAGCGGCACTCTCCAGTTAAGTGCTGCTGAACAAACCCACTTAGACGGTAGGAAGCGATTTAAGCGGGCAGGCTTAAATCGTTTTCAATATCGGCCCCTTAGTATGACATTTGAAAATACATTAGTTTAAAGTATTTTGTTTTCTTAGTTAATTCATAATTTGTGTTCAAAGTGACCTCTTTCAACCTTGACACATTCACAAAATCTTCGATGACACTGAGCTGTTGGCTCAATGAGTTCTGGGATTTCATTAATTAAGAGCTCAATTGTTTTGCAAGCTTGATGCACTGGAGCTCCATCCTTTTTTGAAACAATAAAGTACTCAGAAATGTCTCAGATTTCAGGCAGAAGTTTCTGCTGCAGTAAGACGTTTGGGGGAAAATGTTGGGGGTCTCATTTTTTCTGGATATCATGTGATAATGCAGCAGAAGTGTATATGTGTGAACAGTTATGTTTACATTCTTGGAACAGAGCTATTGGTCTCACTGCCAGGTGGATAAATGGTCCCATTTACTTTTATAGGAATGGCATGAATTTTTAGCATTCTGTAGTATCCCAAATTTTTTCTTAGAGTATTATGATCAGATACAAATAGCATTAAAGTAGTATGTTGCTAAACAGTAAGCATGGTACTTTAAACATGTTTTTGTAAGTGTAGTAATGTCTTTAATATACTGTAGCTGTAGATGGATTCCAGTATATGAACATTAAGGACATGGGAACTGCATTTTTGACATTGTAGGAAGGACGGGGATCAGAGCCAGGCTTAGGGTTGTGTAGCATGTGTGATTGTAGAGTGCACCACCATTTCAAGAGTGATGCTTAAAGGGGCACCACGGAGCATACTGGTCTGTGCAGGGCATGGCTGTGGTTTCAAAGGCATGCAACAGAATGCAGCTAACTAGGGAAGGGGGATTCCCCTTGGCAATGGAAGAAACCATTCCTAATTCCTGCACAGAGTAGTGCTGCTGCTATTGATATCTTGGGGGGGGGGGGGGCATTTTGAATTTATTCCATCTAAGAAATTTTGGAAATTATACAATTTCTTTTTTTTTTTTTTTTCACTTTTCCATCTATTAAGGGCAGTGTTCCTCCCCAAGGTGAGTGTGTGAGCGATCATTCATACATTCCAGGAGCATCGCTCTAATTTTTTACATGGTTGCTCACGAACTGTTATGTCCCTCCTCGTGTTCCCTTTCCACAATGCCCCGATGCACCTGGAAAATCAGGACACCAAACCTAACCTATGAGACAAAATATGCTATGAAAGAAAATGTCAAAATGTGTATCTTTCATTAAACCTAGACAAGCCTTCCTGTCAGGTCCTGTGACCATCCTCGGGGCAGCAGTCTGCATTTCTGCAGCTCCTTCAGTGTTGGCCAATGCCACCTTCCAGGTACGCGCATGAAGGAGCTTATGTTAGGGACTGGTGGCAAGAAGCACTGGACCCTGCTTTTCCCTCAATGTCTTGCCTTGCCTAACATGCAGAAGCAGAATGTTGCATCAGAGGAGGCAGGATGCATCATGGGGGGAATGCCGAGTCCCCGAGCAGGCCTGTTGCAATCAGTGCCGACTGCTACAGTGCATGAGAGTCAGCGGGAATGCAGTGGTGCAGAAATCCGAAGAAGATGACAGGTCCCATAGGCTTCAGCACTAATGGATTCTTGCTCTGCCTTTCCTGTTGTGTTGTGCTGCGCTGCATGGTACCATGAGGAGGCTTGTCGGGTCTGCTTGCAGCTGGGGAGACTTAGCCTTCCCAAGCCTCTTATACCAGGTGCTTATGGGGGAGATCATAGCAGAAAGTGCTGGAGAAAGGAGAAGAGGTTACAGTGCCCAAGAAGAGTTGGATCTCAGAAAAAATAAAGAAAATGAAAGAAAAGGCAAGAGGATGAGAAAGCAGAAAAAAAGACACTAAGGAAGGAGAGAGAGAGAGAGAGAGCATAGAAGGCAAATGGAGAACAAAGAAGAGAAGAACTGGGGAGAAAGCAATCAAGGAATATGAAAGTGGAAAGAGCAATGGGAAAAGAGCACAACTAAAGAGGGAGAGGTGAGAGAGAAGATGAAGATAGAGGAAATGGGGCTAGAACAATTGCAAAAGAAGAAGAGGTGGAAAGATGGGAGAAAAACAAAAGGAGAGGGAGACAAAGGAAAAGGGAGAAAAACACCTATAATGAGAAGGAAAAAGGACAGAGAACCCACACAAAGAGAAAATGAAAAAGAAATAGAGATGTCCAGAAAAAGAGAGAAGACAGTCTCAGCCATAAAATCAAGCCAAAGACAGCAAAATTTGGGAACTATTTTATTGCCTGAAAGATAATGTAATTTAACTAATCCAACCAGACAGCTGATTAAAAGCATCATGAACTTTATGCATCTCCCATGGAGCAAATCTAGAAATAGGAAATTAGAGAATTTAATTGGTTAATTTGACTTTATCTGGCACTGACAATTTGCAGTGTCTCTTCATATTTTGCTTTAATAAAATGTGCTTGTAAGTATGAGAAAACCTTAGAGCAGGTTACCACATTTTTTGTTTGCTTTAACTATAAACAGCTTGCCTATTATTATTACTGACTACTTTACTTTAGCTACTGCTGTAAATAGTTAAAATTGTCATTTTATTATGTGTACATTTTAAAAGGAAGAAATGATGCACAATTAAGTGGGTGGATGGAGGTAAGTGGGGGAGGGGAGGGAGTTGGAAGCATAATTATGGGCCTGAGCTCCAAAGTTTTAAGTGCCTAGCAGTGCTTATATATAGGTGTCTAAATTTAAGCTGGACATCCGTTTGACAAACTGTCTTATTGGTTTTTACATCGTAATCCTTTAAAATATTATAATTCAAATTTAGTACCATTTTCTGATGTTGAAAATCCTTATTGTAGTGAGCAAAGGGAAGATTGCTATTGAATAATACCTAATGATTTGAACAGTGAAGAATCATTTTGATGAAAGAATTGCTAAGAGAATGTTATCAAGCCAACTCTAAATTTTATGCAATCTAGGAGTCAAGTTGGATGCTAGGGTCCATCTTAGGAGTCAGTACTCAAGAAAAAGATCTAGGTGCAATTGTAGACAATGTGCTGAAATCTTCAGTCCATTGTGTGGCAGCTACTGGAAAAGCAAACAGGATGCTAGGAATTATTAGGAAATGTATGCAAAATAAGACCAAGAACTTAAGAATAGCCATATTGGGTCAGACCAATAGTCCATCTAGCCCAATATCCTGCTTCCAGCAGTGGCCAATCACAAGTACCTGGCAGAAACCCAATTAGTAGCAAAATTCCATGCTAACAATCCTAGGACAAGCAGAGGCTTCCCCCATGTCCCTCTCAATAACAGACTATGAACTTTTCTCCAGGGGCTTGTCCAAACCTTTTTTAAACCCAATAAACTAACTGCCGTTACCACATCCTCCGGCAACGAGTTCCGGAGCTTAACTATTCTTTGAGTGAAAAATATTTCCTCCTATTTTGTTTAAAAGTATTCCCATACAGTTTCATTGAGTGCCCCCTGATATTTGCACTTTTTGAATGAGTGAAAAATTGATTCACCTCCACCCGCTCCACACCACTCAGGATTTTGTAGACCTCAATCATATTCCCCTTCAGCTGTCTCTCTTCCAAGCTGAAGATCCCTAACCTGTTTAGCCTTTTCTCATATGGGAGCAGTTCCATCACCTCTATCATTTTGGTTGCTCAAGGTGATGTTGCACCATGGAGCAATACAGAGGCATTATATTATTTTTGGTCTTATTTTGCATCCCTGAATATATAATCCCTGAATATTATAATGCCTCTGTATTGCTCTGTGGTGCAACCTCACCTTGAGTATTTCATTCATTTCTGGTTGCCGTATATTAAAAAAGATATAGCAGAATTAGAAAAGGTTCAAAGAAGATCGACCAAAATGATAAAGGGGATGGAACTCCTCCCGTATGAGGAAAGGCTAAAGAGCATAGGGCTCTTCACTGTGGAAAAGAGACAGCTGAGAGGGGAATATGATTAGGTCTACAGAATCCTGAGTGTTGTAGAAGTGAATCGATTTTTCACACTTTCAAAAAGTAGAAAGACCAGGGGACACTCAATGAAATTACATGGAAATACTTTTAAAACAAATAGGAGGAAATATTTTTCCACTCAAAGAATAGTTTAGCTCTGGATCTCATCAGAGGGTGTGGTAACAGCAGTTCGCATATCTGGGTTTAAAAAAGGTTTGGACAAGTTCGTGGAAGAAAAGTCCATAGTCTGTTATTGAGATGCACATGAGGGAAGCTACTGCTTGCTCTGGGATTGGTAGCATGGAATGTTGCTACTATTTGGGCTTCTGCCGGGTACTTGTGACCTGGATTGGCCTCTGCTGGAAGCAGGATAGTGGGCTAGATGAACTATTGGTCTGACCCAGTATGGCTATTCTTATGAATTCTCTCAGCACAGTATTACTCAAATTTCCTACTCTCCTTGGTGACTTTTCTTATTTAGATTAAGCAAAGCTGTCAAAAATGAGTGTTTGTAAGAGTCAATGTTTCTTCCTTCAGTTAATCCCACCTGCTACACACCTAGTTTAGTTCTTTTGATCATGGCCTCACTGCTTAAACTTAAAGGGGACAATTCTATAATTGGGATCTACTAATTTGGTACTTAGATACAGCATCCAGATTCCATTACAGATTAGTAGCATAAATCAGCATCTACACACCTACATTTAGGTTCACCTACTTATAGCATGTCAATAGCGGGCATAAGTGTGCGTTTGTAAATACAGTACTTTAGCATATAACTTACAGTATTCAGTAAGTTAAGCATGTAAATGTTGGTCACTCTTATGCCCCACCCAATCACCTCCCTGTGTAAACACTCCCTTGCATTTACGAGCTAAGCAAGTGGCACACCAAAGTTATACAATGCTGCTTGGCACCCAACTAGCAATTACATGCGTATCTGTAACAATCATGCATGTAAGTGCTAGTATTCTATAACTTATTGCGCACTTACCCTTGGATTCTATAAACTGCGACTAAAGATGCGCATGCAAATCAGCATGTGTAACCAATTTACATATTCAACTTAATTGCTTATGCCAATCAGCACCAGTAATTAGCTGCTAAAAACCAACTATTGATGTTAATTGGACTTAATTAGGATTTACACACAGATCGTATTCTGTAATGATTCACACATAAATCCTAACACGCATACATTTTTAGGGGTGTGGCTTGGGATGTTTTAAAAATTTACACATGTAAATACAGAATTCAGCCGAACTGCACCTAATTTAGGTGCTGGCATTTACACTGGGTTTTAGCAGGCGTGATTGCCAGTGCCTAAAGTTAGGCGCGGTGTATGCTTTAAGCAGTATTCTATAAAGGATCCGTACCCTTTATATAATAGCGCTAAGCATGTATAAATTTTGGCTCCACTTATAGAATTGATCCCTTAGCACAGTGATTCCCAGCCAGTCAGGTTTTCAGAATATCCACAGTGAATATTCATGAGATAGATTTGAATGCAGTGGAGGCAGTGCACGCAAATCTCTCATGAATATTCATTGTGGATATCCTGAAAACCTGACTGGCTGGGGTGCCTCCAGGACCAGGTTTGGGAACCACTGCCTTAGCGCATAAATTTAGGCACCAAGTTATAAAATGAGGTGGAAAGCTTCTTATATGTGTTCTCCCATTATGACTAGATTGTAAACTGCAAAAAGCAGGGCTACCTCTTATGTGTTTCTGTAAAGAACTGCGTACACTTTGTAAGACCATAAAAAATTATATATGAGCAAATAATATCATGTAAATGATAATATGTAGTAAGTTAGACTGAATGTGCAAAATCATAGTAAATGGCGACTCGTTTCTTGTGTGACCATCAGTTTGAGAAAGACACAAAATTGTAGGTGGTTTGAAAGACAATCAAGTATGTGCCAAATGTATTTTAAATTTAGTGTCAACCACTTCCAGGGAGGTAAGATTAGAGCTAACAGAAGTTTTCAATTTTTGCAGGTAATAGCTCTAGCAGATGCAGGAGAGGAAAAGCAACGTATCCAGTTTCAGATGTTCACTAAGCTGAGGAGTGCCACCCAGCTGGTAGTTATGTTGATTGGTCTGTGGCAGAAGCTCAGCAAAGATCAGATTGCTATTTTGGAAGCCACATTTTTATCACCACTGCAGGATACTCAAGAACTGGTAAGTCTCTTAAAAACCCGTGAGGCAAATACTGTCCAAACTGCTGTTTAAGACCAGTTTATTAGACCCAAAACAAATTTAGTTTTAAGCTATTCATCATAAATATTCTTGGTTATTCACCTATTGACTTTAAGAATTAGGTTTAAAGTACATTTTTGATCCTCCTGAAAACCAGAAATTTGGGGACTTCAGGGCTTTTAGATGCATTGGCATACAGTATTTTTCAGTGACATTTTCCTTATATTTTCTATCAATAATACAAAATTTTTGGAGTGTGTGGCTTTATCATCAGCTTTATAAATTTGCTCCATCACAGTATACTTCATTAAACAGGCAATGTCTCATGGCTGACCCCAGGGCACGATGCACTCACTCAGGGTCAACTGGGGATAAATCCCCTTCACTCTCAATAGGAGTGGAGGAGTGGCCTAGTGGTTAAGGTGGTGGACTTTGGTCCTGAGGAACTGAGTTCGATTCCCACTTCAGGCACAGGCAGCTCCTTGTGACTCTGGGCAAGTCACTTAACCCTCCATTGCCCCATGTTAGCCGCATTGAGCCTGCCATGAGTGGGAAAGCGCAGGGTACAAATGTAACAAAAAAATAAATCTTAGAGCTAACAGTTTGCACAGTCTTAGTAACATCTTCTTGATTTCTAGATCTGGGAACTCCCACTCCCCTTAGAATCTCAGGTTTTTCTAATGCCACCAGTTCTCCAAATGATCCAGTTTAAAATGCTTCGCCTCATACTTCAATGTTAAGTTGTCAGATCAGGCCCGCACTCCCAAAAATACTTCAGCCTGCTGCTCAGTAAGAGCCTCCAAATCTTCTACCCTGGTGCCCAGTTCTTGTAAGTCACGATGAACTGTGTCTATTTTCTCCAGAATTTCACCCTCATTTTCTGAAGTTCCTTCTACAGGTTAATCAGATATCTTTTCACCTTGAGATCTACCTTATCTTCTGCAGGAGGTTTATGAAGAGCTGCTTTAGACTGATACTTACTTCTTATACTATGGATTGGGAGGGGGAGAATCCCTGGTTTTCCAGGACCCTGCCAGTCTGTTTGCTCAGGTAATGACAGTTTTCTCCCTGTTTCCTTCTTTACTGGGGGAATAGGAGAAACTGCAGTGCTTTTCCTGCCTGTCAACCTTTTCCTTCCTCTTCTTCTCCAGACTGTGACTAGCCCAGCCAGTCATAATATTCAAAAGAAAGAGATTTCTATACAATGGAGACAATGGACATTTAAATCTATCTCATATATATTCATTATAAGATAATCTTCTTGTCACTAAACGGGTTACACTCTCTTTGAATTAGTCACCTGTAGCAACTACCATCACTTTTGACTAATTAATTAGTACAATACTTATTACTTCTATTTATACATACAACAAGATCAAATATCCATCATTGTTCTTTATTAACTATCACTTCTTACCCTCCATACTCTCAACCAAAGCCCCCCAACAAAATTCTTTTAGCTCAAATCAGCTGAATAAACAAAGGACATAAGGAGGTGGTTTCAATCGTAAGGTTGAATCCTGCAAGATTTTGGTAGACAATACAATTTGTGGGACATGATTATGTTATTAGATCCAGCTGATTTGAGCTAAAAGAATTTTGTTGGGGAGGCTTTGGTTGAGAGTATGGAGGGTAAGAAGTGATAGTTAATAAAGAACAATGATGGATATTTGATCTTGTATGTATAAATAGAAGTAATAAGTATATATTCATTATGGATATCTGGAAAACTTGACTGTATTGCGGCCATTGAGACCCAGGGTTTAGGACCCCTATTCTAAGATTCTTCCTTCTTTTCGTGTGGTTGGTTAAATATTTAATGGACCGAACTTTCATATGAGGAAAGGCTAGGGGGATTATGGCTGTTCAGTTTGGAGATGAGATGGCTGAAGGGGTGATAAATGTCTTGTAAAATTCTGAGCAAAGTGGAACAGACAAATGTGCATTGATTATTTAATTTTAAAAAAATACCAAGATTAGGGGACATGCCATGACGTTAGAGTAGTACATTTAAATCAAATCCAAGAAAATATTTTTTTACTCAGCACATAATTACGCTCTGGACCCAGATCCGACCATGCCACTAGGTGGAGGTGCATCCGACCCGGACAGCAGAATTGGACAGACTGCAAAGCAGCAGGTGTACAGCATTTCATCATCCTCCCCCCACCCTTCCCTTTTCTGCCTCTGCCACTACTCTCCCTATTTCTGGGGCTGAAGGGACAAATGGATTCAGCACTGACTGGGTTTTTAATTACAGGCCCACACTCAAGTGCTACTGCATTCTACTCCCCCTCCAACAGGAAGTCCTGCATCAGAGGTGGGAGCAGGATGTGGCATTACTTGAGTGCAGACCTGAGCTCGCACTGGTGCTGAATCCATTTGTCTTTTCAGCTCTGGAAGAGGGAATGCAGCACCAACAATGCTGGCTCGGCAGGAGGAAGGAAAGTGGGATTGAAGCTGATGATTGATAGGGAAGGGGAGATACTGGACTATGGAGATTATAGGGAAAGGAAGATGAGATGCTAGACTATGGGGGGGGAGGTGCACGGCTGAACGTTTGCTGAGGACATCAGATACCATTGGGCCGGACCTGTCTGGAACTCACTGCCAGAGGATGTGGTAAAAGCAGTTAGCATAGTTGAGTCTATAAAAGGGTTTGGCAAATTCCTGGAAGAAAACTCCATAAACCATTCTTAAAGAAGACCTAGGAAAAGACACTTCTTATCTCTGGGGTAAATAGTGTGGAATGTTGCTGTTTTTGGGAATCCTGCCAGATACATGTGACCTGGATTGGTCACTGTTGGAAACAGGATACTGGGCTAGATGGACCTATGGCCTGACCTAGTATAACAATTTTTATATCCTGTTCTCATTCTGACAGAGTTTGATGCTGTGATAAAGGATAATCAACTTTCTCATCTGAAGAATTATGAAACAAAAGTATATAATGGAGAAATATATATTTGTGCTTTAAGTTTCAAGTTTCTTTATTGTTTGATATACCACCAAAGAGTACAAGCAATCATGGCAGCTTACAATAATAAGTACAAAAGGAGAGGTTACAGTGTGAGCTAAATTACCATGCATATAAAGGGGAGGCAAACACAATAAACTAATAAAGAGGGGAGGAAGGAAAGAAAAATACAGAGAAGGTTCACAACTGACAGCCAACAGGCTTTAAATGTAGGTCATAACAATAGTCTGTGAAAAAAAAATGTAGACAGCATGTAATGGGCCTGATTTATTAAGGGTTTTTCCTGTAGGCACAAAGCCTAGCCCATTGTTTCTGTTTGCCACTATGGGGGAGACCTCAGTTGAAATATAAACTCAGTTGACTGGAAAATATTCGTAGGACCTAAGATAAAATTAGTAAAAGTGAACGAATGATCTTCACATGGAAATCAGATTGACATTTATTATTTGGAATAATATTTGCGTCCACAGTGTGTAGACGGATTTGCTGCTGCTGCAGTAGTAGTAGTAATATCTAAAGCCTAATATTCAGCTGAAAGACTTGAGAATTAATTTTATTGTATTTTTATCGTGCAGTTTGACTGGAATGAAGCTTATAGACTTGGAGATTATGGTTGGGGCAGAAAAAGAGTTAAACATCATTCTCCAGAAGATTGAGCTGGATTCCATTATGACGTTATTAAATACCACAAAAATCTGAGCGTAATTTAAGTAGAGTTTCTGCAGCAAAAAAAAAAAGTGTGATGTGCTTGACAATATTTTGAAATGGTCAGTATTTTTGGATGGAAGCTCCCCAGTTGTTCAAGCAAGCAGACTATAAACACTTCAGATTTCAATAATAGTCCTTGATGAAGGAACAGTAGTGAGAAAAGACAGAACTCTGAATTATTATTCCCCCTTGTCAACCGCCGTATGCTGGTTTTGTTGCATTTTTATTTACCAGAATTTATTAGTAGATAGCTTTTTGGCAGGATCTTCTAGAATGCTTCCTGGCTAATAATACTAAACATTGCTTTACAAGGGATGTTTACATTTTTAACATATTACTAACGTAGTGATACAAGAAATACCCTGGTTAATATGCCTACATTTTGTTTCTGCGTGCCATTCAGTTTAGATGAAAATAATATAACAAATTCTTTCTGCTTGTCCATCATACTGCTGTCACATTGTCACCACAAGATAGCAGTTCTTATTCTGCAGAACTATAGTTTCCTGAATAGCAGGATTGCAGGCCTGTCTAAAACTGTAAACAGTGATCCTTCATTAAAACTGAAAGCTCAGTAAGTTTGAGGAGTTGCCGACATCATAAGGGAATGGTCATGGTTATTGTGTAATGAAGTCTGTTCTGGAAAGAACCATGTTATTATAGTTGCCACTGACAAAATGACTACCGTGTGCCTGACATTAGGTCTACACCCTGGAGTGGGAAGATTCCTGGTGTTCCTTAGTGGAGGGCAGGGAATCTCCTCCTTACATACTTGGAATGGAGATGATCCTGCTTCTTTCTCTATTGTAGTCACTCCCAGCTGAAACAATGGTGCCATGAGTTTTCATTCCTAATAAACTCCTTAGGGGATAGTGTGTCAAATGTCCGAGTGGGTGCACACCTGGGAAGCAGTGACCATCAAATGGTTTGGTTTGATATAACGGCTGAAGTGGAGGGCGGCCACTCTAAACTCAAAGTCCTGGATTTCAAGCGTGCTGACTTTAGTAAAATGGGGGAATACCTGAGGAAGAAGATGATGGGCTGGGAGGACATACATGAAGTGGAAGGGCAGTGGTCCAGGCTGAAAGAAGTAATAAATAGGGTCACAGACCTTTATGTAAGGAGAGTAAATAAAAGCAAGAGAAAAAGGAAACCGATATGGTTCTCCAAGCAAGTGGCTGAGAAAATAAAGGCTAAAAAGTTAGCGTTCCAGAAATATAGAAAATCTCAAGAAGAGGAACACGGGGAGGAATACCGGATGAAACTGAAAGAAGCCAAGAGAGAGGTACATCTGGCGAAGGCGCAAGCGGAAGAACAAATGGCTAGAAATGTAAGGAGGGGCGACAAAAATTTCTTCAGGTATATTAGTGAAAGAAGAATGACTAAAAAGGGAATTGTGAGACTAAAAGATACAGCAAACCGCTATGTAGATAATGATGAAGAAAAAGCCAATTTGCTAAATAGATACTTTTGTTCTGTTTTCACTGAAGAAAATCCTGGAGAAGGACCGCGAGGGACTGGCAAAAGTACACCTGAGAATGGAATGGATATAGCACCGTTCACGGAAGAGAGTGTGTATCAACAACTTGGAAAGCTAAAGGTGGACAAAGCCATGGGACCGGACGGGATCCACCCCAGAATATTGAGGGAGCTCAGAGAGGTTCTGGCGGGTCCTCTTAAAGATTTGTTTAATAAATCCTTGGAGATGGGAGAGGTTCCGAGGGACTGGAGAACGGCGGATGTGGTCCCTCTTCACAAAAGTGGTGATAGGGAAGAAGCTGGAAACTACAGGCCGGTAAGCCTCACTTCGGTTATTGGAAAAGTAATGGAAGCCATGCTGAAGGAAAGGATAGTGAATTTCCTAGAAGTCAATAAGTTGCAAGATCCGAGACAACATGGTTTTACCAGAGAGAAATCGTGCCAAACGAATCTCATTGAATTCTTTGATTGGGTAACTGGAGAATTGAATCATCGACGTGCTATAGACGTAATCTACTTAGATTTTAGCAAAGCTTTTGACACTGTTCCCCACAGGAGGCTCTTAAATAAACTAGATGGGTTGAAGATAGGTCCTGAAGTGGTGAACTAGATTAGGAACTGGTTGACGGACAGACGACAGAGGGTGGTGGTAAATGGAGTTCGCTCGGAGGAGGGAAAGGTGAGTAGTGGAGTGCCTCAGGGATCGGTGCTGGGGCCGATTCTGTTCAATATATTTGTGAGTGACATTGCCAAAGGGTTAGAAGGTAAAGTTTGCCTATTTGCGGATGATACAAAGATTTGCAACAGAGTGGACACCCGGGAGGGAGTGGAAAGCATGAAAAGGGATCTGAGGAAGCTAGAAGAATGGTCTAAGGTTTGGCAATTAAAATTCAATGTGAAGAAATGCAAAGTGATGCATTTAGGGAGTAGAAACCCACGAGAGACTTATGTGTTAGGCGGTGAGAATCTGATAGGTACTGAGGGGGAGAGGGATCTTGGGGTGATAGTATCCGAGGATCTGAAGGCGACGAAACAGTGTGACAAGGCGGTGGCCATAGCGAGAAGGTTGCTAGGCTGTATAGAGAGAGGTGTGATCAGCAGGAAGTGTTGATGCCCCTGTACAAGTCATTGGTGAGGCCCCACCTGGAGTATTGTGTTCAGTTTTGGAGGCCGTACCTTGCGAAGGATGTTAAAAAAATGGAAGCGGTGCAAAGAAAAGCTACGAGAATGGTATGGGATTTGCGTTCCAAGACGTATGAGCAAAGACTTGCTGACCTGAACATGTATACTCTGGAGGAAAGGAGGAACAGGGGTGATATGATACAGACGTTCAAATACTTGAAAGGTATTAAACTGCAAAAAAATCTTTTCCGGAGATGGGAAGGCGGTAGAACGAGAGGACGTGAAATGAGATTGAAGGGGGGCAGACTCAAAAAAGATGTCAGGAAGTATTTTTTCACGGAGA
The DNA here is from genome assembly GCF_901765095.1 of Microcaecilia unicolor. Classification (NCBI taxonomy): domain Eukaryota; kingdom Metazoa; phylum Chordata; class Amphibia; order Gymnophiona; family Siphonopidae; genus Microcaecilia; species Microcaecilia unicolor. The sequence goes on from NC_044031.1 coordinate 220,102,869, forward strand.
GGGTGGTGGATGCTTGGAATGCCCTCCCGCGGGAGGTGGTGGAGATGAAAACGGTAACGGAATTCAAACATGCTTGGGATATGCATAAAGGAATCCTGTGCAGTAGGAATGGATCCTCAGAAGCTTAGCCAAAATTGGGTGGCGGAGCAGGTGGGGAAAGAGAGGTTGGTGGTTGGGAGGCGAGGATAGTGGAGGGCAGACTTATACGGTCTGTGCCAGAGCCGGTGATGGGAGGCGGGACTGGTGGTTGGGAGGCGGGAAATACTGCTGGGCAGACTTGTACGGTCTGTGCCCTGAAAAAGGCAGGTACAAATCAAGGTAAGGTATACACATATGAGTTATCTTGTTGGGCAGACTGGATAGACCATGCAGGTCTTTTTCTGCCATCATCTACTATGTTACTATCCTGCTTATAATCGAACGAGAAAAACGCCCAAGTTCTGACCTAAATCGGGAGATGGACGTTTATCTCACAAAAACGAATAACACGGTATAATCGAAAGCCGAACTTGGACGTTTTCAACTGCACTTCATCGCGGAAGCGTACAAAGTTGACGGGGGCGTGTCGGAGGCGTGGTGAAGGCGGGACTGGGGCATGGTTATCACCCGAACACAGATGGGCGCCTTTCGCCGATAATGGAAAAAAAGTATGCATTTGTAGCTAGAATTTAGGGCACTTTTCCTGGACCCTGTTTTTTCATGAATAAGGCCCCAAAAAGTGCTTTAAATGACCAGATTACCACCAGAGGGAATCGGGGATGACCTCCCCTGACTCCCCCAGTGGTCACTAACCCCCTCCCACCACAAAAAATGATGTTTCACAACTTTTTATTTTCACCCTCAAATGTCATACCCACCTCCCTGGCAACAGTATGCAGGTCCCTGGAGCAGTTGTTAGGGGGTGCAGTGGACTTCAAGCAGGTGGACCCAGGCCCATCCCCCCCTACCTGTTACAATTGTGCTGCTTAATGCTTAGTCGTCCAATCCCCCCAAACCCACTGTACCCACATGTAGGTGCCCCCCTTCACCCCTTAGGGCTATAGTAATGGTGTAGACTTGTGGGCAGTGGGTTTTGAGGGGGATTTGGGGGGCTCAACACACAAGGGAAGGGTGCTATGCACCTGGGAGCTCTTTTACCTTTTTATTTTGTTTTTGTAAAAGTGCCCCCTAGGGTGCCCGGTTCGAATCCTGGCCCCTCCCACAAACAAATGCCTTGGATTTATTCGTTTTTGAGCTGGGCGCTTTCATTTTCCATTATCGCTGAAAAGCAAAAACGCCCAGCTCACAAATTGTCGAATAAAACATGGACGTCTATTTTTTTCGAAAATACGGTTCGGTCCGCCCATTCAAGGACCCGTTCTCGGAGATAAACGCCCATGGAGATAGACGTTTTCGTTCGATTATGCCCCTCCACGTTACCCAGCAAATGGCCATCTCATTGATAAACCCATTTCCTGCTTTCCCTACAGGGCAGAATGCAAGTAGGGTATCAAATTTGCAAATGAAAATCACTTTGGGAAGTTAACTTCGGACTTGTTTTTGTCCTATTTGGAAACTTTGTGCTCCCTTTCAACTGAAATGTTCATTTGCTGGACACTTAAATTTCCAACCTGTATTATCTAAAAATTGAAGCAGGTTACAGCCTACACTTATAATAAGTAATCAACCATAAAAAACAGAAATGAAAATAATAAAATGCAGCAACTACAAAATTACAAACAATATGTAATATGGCAAATCCCACTGCATGCGCTGCTAAATACATATATTTTTTCTGTGGCCTTATACATATTTTACAAAAGGCTGCATGTCAAGTGAGCCTTTTATAAAATACACTGCAAATTGTGAACATCTTGACTTAAATGGCCCTTTTGTAATCTAGATGACCTATATAAAATTAGTTATAATCAGGCAACTTATATAAATAAGTTAGACCTCTGATGATGCAATCCAAACTTTATAGAAATAAGTCCATATAAAGGATTGCCATTTTATAGTGCCCTCAGGGTTATACAAATAGAGGCTGAATATCCCTATCTCAATAGTTGACAATTCCTGATGATCCCATAATAAGTTTATTTCAATTGGGCTATAAAATAGTGAACTTAACCAAGATTTAGTAAACAGGGAGGGGGAATAGTGCTAATTTAGAAAGATATTTTTCAAGTTAGTGGATTTTCTGTCTAATGTGGCCTTAGAAATCTTTTCTTGTGAGATTTCAGACAGTGCTTTTGAAAGTGCATTCAGGAACATGGTATTTTTTAGCCCTCCAGCCTATGGAGAGTCAACACTTGGTGGTAGTAGGTAATATTAATTTATATCTTGAGGACTTATCTTATAATAAAACTAATGATCTAATTGATATTCTTAAATTAGACCTTGCTTTTGGCCTACATTTCACAAGTCACATGATAAAGGCCACCATTTAGATTTAATTGCTTATTCAAATCATGTTTTAAATAATTTTTGATAGATGCTGTGATTTGGCAATCTATTGTGCGGTATAATCGTTTAACTCTTAATTTTTCCATTAAACGGAAAGAAAAATGTTTTAAATCAGCTCCCTGGCCAAACATTTTTTGGAACTGAGTGATATAGCGATTACAGGATACCTCTCCCTTGAGTTTAATAGAGGACTGGAATTTAGTATATGGGGTCTTTTACTTAGGCACGCTGGTGTTTTTAGCGTGTGCTAAAAATAGGTGCAAACTAAATGCTAAAGACGCCCATAGGAATACATTGGCATTTTTAGCATTTAGCGTGCGCTAAAAACACCAGCGCGTCTAAGTAAAAGACCCCCTAAGTACTTCAATTCTAGATGATATAGCCCCAATAAAATCAAAAAGTAAGGTGCTAAGGAAATCAAACCCATGATTTGATAATAGTTTATTATATCATAAACGGTTTTGCAGAAAGCTAGAAAGAAAATGGCGGAAAGTCAGCTCGACTGACAATAAAGAAAAGTGAAGAGATGTGTAAGCTCTTATTGAAGGAGAAAAAGAAGGAATATTACTCCACAGTAATAGGTAAAACCAAACTGGATAGTAAAAAAAACTTTTTAAGCTGGTGAATTTTTTTAAGGTTCCTATTGACTTATGCAGCAGAAAAAAAAGAAGTAATGATCCGCAACTACGTTATAGCAGAAAGTCAGGCAGACCAGCAGTATGGAAAGATGTGCAGCTTTATTGAAACAGTCACCCCATGTGGCCTCATTTTGCCCGCAGACTGCATCAGGGGTCAAAACTAATATGCAAACAAACAGTAAAATTAAAATCATAAAAATCATAAAAATTAACTTCAAGTATAAAACATAAAAAGCATAACCAAATAGGCATAATAAAAAATTGTTATTAAAATATAAAACAGACAGTGATAGCTATTGAAGCAGAGAAATGGTGACAGTGAAAAATAAACTTTCCTTTGACAGATAGCTTCCTTTTTCAACAATAAGATTAACTCAGTTTGTCAAGGTCTATTATTATATCCTTTGATGCAGCATCAGGAGGATGTTATGAATCTGCTGGATGCATGTTTCAGGTAGATATTAGAGTTTAAACTTTGCACAGCTGAGGAGTTAAAAAGAGCTTCCTTTAAATATAATATTTCTTTTTCTTCATTGGATACATGTTCGATATATTTAATGAAGGCTGTGCCTTGGCATTTCCTTGATAAACTATTAGATTGGATGAATGATCATTTGTCATTAGGTCAGTTTCCAGAAAATAAAGGTGTGATAATGTTAACATCTATTCTAAAGAACCCTAAGATAGGCCTTAATGAGGTTACAAATTATAGACCTGTGGCCTCAATTCCATTATTTGTTAAGATCATGGAGGGCCTAGTATTAGATCAATTTCAATTGTATTTGGAATTATTTGAGGTTCTTCATGACACATAGTCGGGATTCAGAAAACATTATAGTACAGAGACAGTCATTGGTACAATTGTAGGTAAAAGAAGAGTTCTATGGAGTAGAGGTCAGAGAGCTATGTTTCTCCAGTTTGACGTATCCTGTGCCTTTGATTTAGTGGATCATGAAGATATAGTGTTGGTCTTGAATGAAATTGGTATTTCAGGAAGAGTATTGGATTGGGTATGAGAGTTTTTGACTTTACAAACTTATAGTGTGAAATTTTGAAACATGCACTCTGTTTCTTGGAGACTGGATAGTGGGGTGTCCAAAGGGTTACTATGGGCACTGATTAGTTCCCTGGGCCTAAGTCAAGCAGGATTTAAGAACTTTATCTATGACATTGCATTCTTTTTCCCAGTTCTTTTATCTCTGAGGGCGACTTCCAGAAAAATGTTAGACTGTTTAAATTTACTGGAAGGGTGGATCCAGGACCATCATCTAAAATTGAACAGAGAAAAGACTAAGAGCTCATTTTACATAGTGGCGGACTGGTCAGCATTGGACTCGACATTGAGGACGGATACAGGTTTCACGTTTTGTTCTCATCAGTACCAAAGCACTGCAATGTTGAGCATCGGGGGAAGCCCAAGAAACATAAACATCAGGTTTTCATCGGTGCACGGTGCTGGAAACTCCAAAACATCAGCATCACCAGTGCCTGAGAAGCACCGGAAACAGAAAGAGCGTTCTCCCTCTTTGGTGGAGGTGCCAGTATGCAAGTCTCTGAGCAGCAAGGTTCCCGCTTCCGGTTCAGCATTGACGCCTTCTCAGGCTGCCTCTCTCCCAGCTCAACCACCTTTGCTGATGCCTACCTTCAGTGAGTGGTTCCAAGCTATGCTCAAGAAGTTGCTGGCGCAGGTGCTGCACTTGCAATCCTCTCAGACATCGAGGACACTTGTGCCAACTGCGGATCAGCTGCAGATTCTTCCTGAGGCTCCATCATGCCTGTGAAGAGATCCTCTGTGCTGATGCCTTGAAGGATGTCAACATTGACACATGTAGTACCGCTCTTAACGTCGGAGGAGGAAGCTTCCCCAGAGTCTGAGGGTAGGCCTGTACCTCAGCACTCTTCGGGACATGGACATGATTCAGTTGAGTCAAAGCAGGCACAGACTCACTCATTCTGGTCTGAGTACATTGACGAGTCTGAATGGAAGCACTCATGGGATTCAGAAGAAGACCCTCATTACTTCTCGGAGGAGTAGTCTTATGAGGTACCTTCTGATCCCTCTCCACCCAAGGGTCTCTCTTTCACCTGTTTCATCAAGGAGATGGCTTCTGCCATCTCATTTGAGGAGAGGCCCAGGGCAAAGATGTTGTCTGGCCTGGTCTATGAGTCGCTTCCTAAGGAAGGGGTACCATTGCACCTTATCCTTAAAGATGCACTGATGAAGAACTGGGATTCTCCCCTCTCAGTGCAGGTTGCACCTAAGAAGTTGGTTACACAGTATTGTCTCCAGAAAGCTCCCAGATTTGAAAGGACATAACTGCCTTACCACTCTCTGGTTGTCAGATCCGCTCTCAAATGAGCTAGGAGCTCCACGACTCATGCTTAGGCTTCCCAGGAAGAGAGGCTCGGACTTTAGACTTATTTGGGAGGAAAACTTTTCAGGCCCCAATGCTTATTCCCCACATCCAGTCCTACTATCTCTACATGAGCCTTTACTTGCAATCTTTGCTATGCAGTACACTAAGCTTTACAGATTCTCCCCCACAGGAGCATGCCATAGATGCCAGTTGTCCAGTAAACAGCTGGACTGTAGGAAGTATATGGCCATGGGTGCATATGATTCGTTTGACATTTTCTCCAGACTCTCTGTCATAGGTGTGGATATACGCAGACTCTCATGTCCGTATGTCTGTAAACTAGAAACAGCAATTCAGGAGAGGTTGGTGGATGTACCTTGACGAGGAGACAGTCTTTTGGGGGTCAAGTTGGAGGAGGTCGCTGACCTCATAAAGAAACATACTGATACCATCCAGATCCTGTATTGGCAACCTCCAACTGCAGCCTCTTCATCTAGGAGGTTTTTGAGTGGGCCTAGGTGGCGACCTTACTGCTCTCAAAAGCGTAGGTTTCTGCCACCTTTTCACTCTGCCCAGAACCCCCAGATGCAGAGTTCTCGGCCTCGCCAGTCCCAACTTCAGAAGTCCCAGCTGGCTCCCCAGTTGAAGCAAGGGAAAAGCTTTTGACTGGCTCCCAAGAGAGCATAGCCACACTCAAGTAACCATCCCAGACGACCTACTGGTAGGGTGGGGGCTGAATGTTTTCCAACACAGGTGTTCCCTTGTAAACTCTTCAAATAGTCCATCTCGGTTACGTCCTGTATTGGTGTCAAAGACCACCAATTTGCCCACTGAGAGCATCATTCAAGCTCTTGGCACAAGCAGGTGAGGAAATCTCCACCCTTCTACAGGCCAATGCAATCGAACCCATGCCACCAGGACAAGAAGGGCAGGGATTTTATTCCTTCCTTGTGCCCAAGAAAATGGGAGGATTTCATCCCATCCTAGACCTAAGGGCCCTGAACAAATTTCTGGTTAAAGAAAAGTCCAGGATGATTTCCCTGGGCACGCTTCTACCGTGATTCAGGAAAAAGATAGGCTATGTTCTCTGGAATTAAAGGATGCCAGTACTCACACTTAAGTACTTACCAGTCACAGGAAGTATCCCAGATGCTGAATAGCTAAACACCACTACCAGTATCGTTATCTGCCATTTGGCCTTGCGTCAGCTCTCAGGGTATTCACCAAGTGCCCAGTGGTATTTGCGCAGACTTAGTGTAAGGTGGATCAGCTACTAGGGCCTGAAGCTCACTGACTCTGTGAGCTGAAGTGACCACCACCAAAAACATGACATTGCTCAGTGTGCGGTGGCAGCTAAGAACGCAAACAGAATGTTAGGTATTATTAGGAAAGGAATGGAAAACAAAAATGAAGATGTTATAATGCCTTTGTATTATTCCATGTTGCAACTGCACCTCGAATATTGTGTGTAGTTCTGGTCACCGCATCTTAAAAAGATATAGTGGAATTAGAAAAGGTACAGAGAAGGGTGACGAAAATGATAAAGGGGATGGGACGAGGCTAAAGCGGCTAGAGCTCTTCAACTTGGAGAAAAGATGGCTGAGGGGAGATATGCTAGTGGTCTATAAAATAATGAGTGGAGTGGAATGGGTAGAGGTGAACTGTTGTTTACTCTTTCCAAAAATACTAGGACTAGGGGGCACGAGATAAAGCTACAAAGTAGTAAATTTAAAACAAATCGCAATGAAGCTACAAAGTAGTATATTTAAAACGAATCAGAGAAAATATTTCTTCACTCAACATGTAATTAAACTCTGGAATTAATTGCCAGAGAATGTAGTAAAAGCAGTTAGCTTAGTTCTATAGCTTCCTAAAAGAAAAGTCCATAAGCCATTATTAAAATGGGGAAAATCCACTGCTTATTTCTAGGATAAGCTGCATAAAATGTATTGTATTGCGTTGGGATCTTGCCAGGTACTTGTGACCTGAATTGACCACTGTTGGAAACAGGATGCTGGGTTTGATGGACCTTCAGTATACTTATGTTCTTATGTAATCAAGTGGCTCAAAAGGAGCCTTCACCAGCTGGGTGAGGACAACATTGAGATCCCATGACACTGCGTAGTATATGTGTTTCCATATCTAGATGATTGGCTGGTGAAGAGCACATCTCAGGAGGGAGCAACAGAGTCAATGCGCCTAACTATTCAGGTGTTGGAGTTAACTACCCCAAGTTCCTCCCAGTTCAGTAATTGGAATAGATAGGAGCTCTGCGCGATACATTGCAGGCTCAGGCTGTTCTTCCACAAGTGAGAGCAAAGACCTTGACAACACTCACCTCGCAGGTCCGAAGCAGTAAGCAGGTCAAAGCTTGGCCAGTTGTTGAGATTGATGGGCCACATGGCCTCAACAGTGCATGTCACTTCCTTGGCACGTCTCCGTTTGAGAGAGACCGAATGGACCCTAGCTTCTCAGTGGTTTCAGGTGGCTGGGAATCTAGCAGATGTAATCCAGATTCCTCCAGAGTTAGCTCATTTCCTTCTCTGGTGGTCAATTCAAACGAATATGACTGTGAGACTACCGTTGCAAATTCCTCTTCCTCAGAAGATGCTAGCAATGGATGCATCCAACCTGGGTTGGGGAGCTCATGTGGATGGGCTTCACACCCAAGGAACTTGGTCTGCTCAAGAAACAGATCTCCATATCAAACTCCTCGAGCTGATGGCCATTTGGAATGCTCTAAAGGCTTTCAGAGATTGGCTACATAACCAAATTATTCTTATTCAAATTGCAACCAGGTTGCAATACTCTTTGTGAACAAGCAGGGAGGTACGGAACCCTATTCCTTGTGTCAAGGAGCAGGTGGGATGTAGCAGTGGTCCCTCCACAGAATGGTCCTCTGAACCACATAGCTAGCAGGAAAGGACATCTGCCTGGCAGACAGACTGAGCAGGGTTTTGCAACTGCACGAGTGGTGTCTCAACATGGGCATGGCCCACAAAAGATCTTCTGAGAGCAGAGCACCCCCTTGGTGGATCTTTTTGTCACTCATCTCAATAACAAGGTCCCCCAGTTCTGTTCCAGGCTTAGATCACATGGCAGACTAGCATCGGATGCCTTTCTCCTACAATGGGGGGAGGGTCTTCTATATGTGTATCTTCCAGTACCTCTTATAGAGAAGACTTTGATGAAACTTGAGCAAGACCAGGTAACAGTTATTCTAATCGCTCTTTACTGGCCAAGGCAGATCTGATTTCCTCTTCTTCTGGAATTGTCCTTCCAACCCTCATCATGCAGAATGAGGGGTGTCTTCTACATCCCAACCTCCAGTCCCTGTCCCTCATGGCTTAGATGTTGAGAGCATAGAATTTGAATCCTTAGAGGGAGTCTCCCTCATCTTGCTGGCTTCCAGGAAAGACTCCACTAAGAGGTGTTATACAAAAACTGTTTGAATATCTCCTGCACCTCTCTGAGTCTGGTTTGAAAACCAATTCTGAAAGGGTTCATCTAAGTGCAATTAGTGCTTATCACTGTGTAGGAGGTAAACCCATCTCACTACATCTTCTAGTTGTTCGATTTATCAGAGGTATGTTATTGACATAGCCCCTGGTCAAACCTCCAACTGTGTCATGGGATCTCAATGTTGTCCGCACCCAGCTGATGAAGGCTCCTTTTGAGCCACTTGAGTCCTGTCATCTGAAGTATTTTACCTGCAATGTTGTGTTTTTGGTGGTGGTACTTCAGCTTGCAGAGTCAGTGAATTTCAGGCCCTAGTAAGCTGATCTACCTTACATTAAGTTTCACCACAATAGAGTAGTTCTCTGCACATGCCCTAAGTTCCTTCCTAAGGTAGTGTCAGAATTCCATCTTAATCAAACCTTCTGCCAACAATTTTCCCAAAGCTACATGCCCAACCTGGCAAGAATGTACTGCATACCTTAGACTGCAAGTGAGCCTTAGCCTTCTATCTGGAGTGGACTAAAGTCCATAGACAATCCACCCAGCTTTTTTGTTTCATTTGAACCAAACCGGATGGGGATAGCCATCGGCAAATGTATGATTTCTAATTGGCTAGCAGATTGCATCTCCTTTACTTTTGCCCAATCTGAGCTGACTCTAGAGGATCATGTCAAGGTTCATAATGCCAGAGCCATGGCTATGTCTGTAGCCCACTTGAGGGCAGCCTCCATAGCAGAGATTTGCAAAACTGCAACGTGGTCATCTGTTCACACATTCACATCTCATTACTGACCTGACAGCCAGTTCAGGCAGGCAGTCCTGAAGAATTTGTTCGTGTATAGAATCCAACTCCCCCCCCCCCCCCCCCCCCCCCCCCACCCACCAGTTTTCTTTGTTCTAGGCTGCACCTTCACAACTAGTATGCAAATAGTTTGCAGTTAATTGACTTTCAGGCCTCAGTGTTCTGAATCCCTGTTATCCTAGCATTGTTGTTTTGAGTGAGCCTGGTAGCTAGGGATTCCTAGCTGTGAGAATACAACTTGCCTGCTTATCCTCAGAGAAAATGAAGTTACTCACCTGTAGCAAGTGTTCTCTGAGGATAGCAGGCCAAGTGTTCTCACATAACCTCTCACCTCCCCTTGGAGTTGTATTCTTTAGCTATTTTATATGACTGAGGAACCTGCGCTCATGCATTGGGCAGGAAGGCTGTTAGAATGTTCTACTTTAATCTCGCAAGTCAGCATCTGCATTGGGCTCCACCGGATGATGTCATCCAGCCGTGAGAATACACGGCCTGCTATCCTAGGAGAACACCTGCTATAGATGAGTAACTTTGCTTTAAGCATTGAGGTCATAGTCCAATGCCAAAAACATGGCAGAGACTGTGAACTTCCAATCCTGTCTGACCATTTTGTTCTTGCAGACTTTCAGGAGACTGCATTCAGGTCTAAACCACACACATAACAATCTTCTGTTTGTATTGTTCTTCGTATTTCCCTATCAGAGATCCAAGGGTATATAGAACAATGTAGCTTTCTCTTGCAGAGTAAACTGTTAGCTCATTTGTCTTCATTTATAATTTTTGGCTCTCAAAATTCTTTGCTGCTCTAATCTCCAAGCTAAATAATGACTTTCCTCAGGCTGGCATTGACCTGTTTGCTTTTCGATGCCTTGTATTCACTTTCTTCTAATAACTAAAGATAGTCAAGGGCACCTTTGATTATTCTGATACTAAACATTATCGTATTCAAATGAACTGATCTACAAGTTAAATGTACCACAAATAACAGAATGGAGGCAAGGGACTTTTAGATACATAAGGTGAAAATGCTGAGCTCTTTATTTTATGAAGAGGAAAACTGAGGTAACAAGTATGGCCAGCTGTTTTAGCTTATTGCTAATGATATCATCTGTACCAAGCTAAAATTCAATCAGTGTCTGTTCCTGTATAAACCCCTATTGCTATAGCTATATAATTACAGGGGGGGGGGGGGGTTGTCTGAAATGCGACATTCATGGTAAATTTAAAATATGTTTCTATAGGTGAGACATCGTTTTGGGCTGGTTAATAGCTTTAATAAAATTAACCTTGCAATATACACTTAAACCATGATTTTCTGACACCAGTTTTGTATATATAGTGAGGCAATTCTATAAAAGGTGCCTAGATGGTGCATAATTTAAGCCTACTGTTTAAAGCAGAGATTCTCAGCCCATTCTTCAGCACACAGCTAGCCAGTCAGGTTTTCAGGATACCTACAATGAATATGCATGAGAGAAATTTGCATTTACTACTCTCATTCTGTGCAGTCTGCCTCATGCATATTCATTGCGGGTATCCTGAAACCCTGACTGACTAGGTATGTCCCAAGGACTGGGTTGAGAACTCTGCTTTAAAGGAAGGTAAGTGCCTACTTTCCTCTATAGAACATAGCATGACCTTGTGTGTATGTGCATATATGCTTAGCCTTAGAGCTGGTGGAAATGCTTGTATAATTTTATGCTTGTAACTATACGTTGTGTCCATACTCCACCCAGATTCTGCCTGTGTGTACACCCATCTTCAACTATGTGCCATCACATTTAGGTGCCTTTTGGAATATTGGCATTTTATGTGCACATGTACTGGGCATTATATGAGACGCTTTGTTAACATTAGATGCTCAGGTTAACATATTAATTCAAATAATGTTTTGGATGCTAAGGCAACTGCCCAGAATACAGAATTATCTTGTCCGACCAATTTAAGATTATTGTTCATTATTATATGTTAAGCCAACTAGATTATTGTAATATCCTGCCTAATTAGATTAAACTCAAGACTCCAGACACTACCAAATACAGCAGCTAGATTATTATGTGGTGTCAGTAGATTTGACCATGCGATCCCTTTATTATGTAAACTGCACTAGTTACTGATTGATTCATGGTATTTAAAATGTTGAATGGTAAGACACCTTCATATATGAGTCATCTGTTCATCTTTGCTTCCCCTTCAAGATCACTGTGATGTAAAGAACAACTGGTTCTGTCTTTTCTTAATGGCAGGGGAAAGAAATCCACAAAATGTTTTACGTATCAGGCTGCTCTTTTTTAGAATAGTCTACCCATAGAAATACGAATTCAAGCTGATTAAGGAGGCAGTTCTATAATTTGATGCTATAACGGGGCGTGCTAGAGCCAGTGCTGTAATGGTACTGAAGCACACCTATGCCATTATAGAATACTAGTGTAAAAGCTCCTTGGTGCACTGAAGCTTTGCCATGCCCACTCTCCTCCCCCCCCCCCCCCCCCCCCCCACCGAGTGAGGTGTTAGACCTCTATATTTTCTGTTAGATTCTTTTTTGGGGGTATACTTTCTCTCTCTTCTTCCTTGCTTTTTCCCTGTCCTCTTGTTATTGTAGTTCTTTTCCGTTAGAACTCTTTTTTTGTTTATCTTGTACATCACTTTGATGATACCTTCCGTAGCAATATAGCAAATAAAGTGAACCTGAACTTTACAGCAGGTCAGTTGGTTGTGTAAGTTGGCGCACGTCATGTGGCAATAGGCGCTTGACTTGCCCATGTTCCACCCATGTGTATTAATTTTTTTTTAATGTATACATTTTAATTGTGATATCTTAGTAGTAACTGACTAGTTAATCATTTATAATTCACATAGAACCTGTTTGGTATGTAGTAGTATATAAGTTATTGTATTGTGGTGCATAAGTGACAGTCTAGACGTATGCATAGCCCTCTTTCCATTTGGATTAATATAAGAAACTTCGGGAGGGGTTTAGAGCTCTGGGTGGGATGGGATACCCGGAGTGGAATCCCCTCAATTGGGAGGGATTTTCCTTGGTTAGGGTGGTGGACTCTGGTCCTGGGGAACTGAGTTCGATTCCCACTTCAGGCACAGGCACCTTGTGACTCTGGGCAAGTCACTTAACCCTCCATTGCCCCAGGTACAAATAAGTACCTGTATATGTAAGCCGCATTGAGCCTGCCATGAGTGGGAAAGCGCGGGGTACAAATGTAACAAAAATAAAATAAAAATATCCTGCAGCAGTATCTATAAGTTCCAGAGCTTGCTGATAGGGGATCTGCAGAGGTGAAGCATGGGCCCCGCAGGAGACAGGGAGTATACCTGAAGGGAGTGGTTTCCAGGCTCCCCAAGCCACTAGCTGCCCATCAAAGAAAGGTATGGCCTAGAGAAGCAGTTGGAGGACTCCAGCAGCCAGGGAAAAGAAAGAAGAAGGTCGGGGACAAGCAGGGAAAAGGAAAGAGCCCCATCCCAGTGAGAGAGGGCCCAGAGAGAAGAGAGAGGGGAGAGAGAAGCCCTCTCATAGAGAGACACAGCCAGCAGGAGTAAAGGAGCTACCCAGCCCGGCACAAGGAGGACCCCAAAGTAAGGGCTGAGACAGGAAGCTGTAGAAAGGAAATGAGGCTGGAGCATATGGATAGAACAGAGGCCTGTGAGCCGAACTGGAGAGGAAACCCCTTCAGTTTCACAGAGGAAGAGATGAAAACTGAGATACGTCCCTAAACCTTATTGGATTGTTCTGTTTGCAAACCTCTGTGCTGAGTGCTGTGTATCATTTTGATTTCAATGGCAGCGTGGGTGGGCCGGTGTGCATAGACACTAAGGAGGTGGCTGCCCCATCTCTGGGGATGGGGATATACAAACCCCGGAGCTGGATGTTTTGGGTTTCTTTTTGGTAATTTTTGGGTAGAACATGGAGTAATAATTTTGGAAATATATAAGTGGTAATGACCTATTAAACTGAGCGATTTTTGACATTTAAACTGCTAAGGCACTACTAATCCACAAGAGAGGGAAAAGAAGAGCGTGATACTACCCCCATGACAAAGGGTCCCTGAGAGAAAGGAACCTGGGGATAAGTGACTAGCAGACACAGTGAGGGCCTTTTGAGACCTGAATACTGCAGGGAGAATCTGTCTCTGGAGGCAGAAACTGTGTTTGTTTTTGGAAAATATTTATGCACTTTCAGGGTTTTTGGAAAGCGACTAGCTCGCCCTGACTGTGTGCTGGAGAGGGGCCTACATGGGCGAAATATTGGAAACACCAGCTAGGATACTGCAGTGCTAACTCAGCGGTTCGTGATACGACTGTGTTTTGCTAGGGGATATTATAATAAAACTTGTGTTGCCGATTGATAACGAGGTTTCGTCAAACTTGTGTTGGGAAATCATCACCCCCCCGAGCCGACCTAACCCTGACAGTATTATATATATGAAAGTCACCAGTTTAAATTTAAGATGTTAAAGAAATATCATCTTTGATTCTTGCTGTTTGGCTTAATTTATCCATATCTGGTAATTTTACTAATCTTGAAATTAACTAATTTTTCATTTTTGTTTTCCTGTAAGGTAGTATTCACTTAAATGGAAGGGCATATCTTCTGTACAGTGCACTTATAATTATTGTTTTTGTGTTCCCAATTCATGTTTTTTTTGTTTGCAACAGACATGCTTTCAAAAACACAAGAATCTTATATTTCCTCGGTTAAACATAATGGCGATTAGCTTTCATTTTGTGAATAGAGGATTAAGGGCAAAGTGCTTTGTACTCTGTGTGTGTACGAAACTGGCTTCTCCTTTGCCTTGCTTAACAAAGTGGTACACCTGTGTGGCTTATAGTTCAGGTAACAGTTAATGAAGCAAAAGAAGCATTGTAAATTCTGCAGTTTACAACTTACCCCTTTAATCTTTATTATCAACTTGATTATCCACCATTAACATTTCCTTTAAAGCTGTGTCACAGTCATAATGTCTGTTCTTGAAAAGGTACAGCACCTGCTAGTCTTCAGTAATCAAAGGAGATAGACTGTTTCTGCAAGAGGCCATCAATGGTTGTATGCTAGCTTTGTCTAAGTGAACCCTTAATACTGATTAGCCCATAGCTTGAATGGTATCAAGAAGGCCATGCCATTGAGGTCAGGGTTAGGGTCTGGATTACCCAGAATTCCTTTAATACAATATAGCATAGCTGCTGTTTAAAGAGTCCAATGAAGGAAAAACAGTGTTTATTTTAAGAGTTTACCTATGGTATGTTCTGCTAGATAAGTACCATTGAGATACTCCAAACTAGTTTGACTGCAAGGTTTTAAAGATTTCCATTTAAAGTGAAAGCAATGTGGTTTCTTCACATCAAAGTAGAAAGCACAGGTACAAAGAACTGAAGGATCAAAGGGTTTGGTTCTATTCTTATAACAGATCATTCATTGCCAAGAAATATATTGATACGTTCTCTGTGTCTGAACTATCTGAAGTTAAAAGAATTGATTTGTTAGAAAAGGAAATCTGATACATTAAAATACACTGATGATGCAAGGCTTTTTTAAAATATGTTTGAGGAAGTTATGATAAACTCGTTCTAATTGTTTGTATATTTACATTTAAAAGTAACTGTATTTATATGTTGTAACACTTGTACATTGGAATTAGTATTACAATGATAATATGCTATAGAATTTGCCTAAATGAAGCAGTGCAGCGCTTTCTAAAACGGCATAAATTAGATTTTTTTTTTACCTCACAGTTTCCTGCTGCTGCTGCTTTGCGCTTCCAACTCACTCAGAACCAGGGCTGGAATTCCTGCACTGTAGACTTTATTCACATTTACATAGTGGTTGTTGGAATTTTTCTTATTTTATTACCACTCCCTCAGTATACCTTAAAGCCTGATTTTGCATAGAGAGCATCTAGATTAGAAACAGAAAACTCAAGTTGAGAGGTTCACAATTTTCAGCCTGTTTTACAAGAGGCTCTCTGAATGCAGGGAAATAGAAGTGTATAACATTCCATAGGAGAATCATTTTACATATATACATGTTTACAAAAAAGAGTAGCATCTCTCAGCACCCATAAGACACATTTTAGATAGTATGTGGAGAAGAGAATTCACACACCTAGCTCAGGACAGAGCCTATTGTAAAAGAGGTGCAGGACTACACCTTTACGGCTGTCCATATACAGTGGGAGCAGCAATTTAAAAAAAAAAATGTGTAGCACTACCCCACTTAGATGTCACGCAAGCAGCTTTTTTGATATCTCTGCTCCTGACACCAGCCATGTCTCCCCCCCCCCCCCCCAACGTTGCAAACTTTTCCGATCCCCCCCCCCCCAACAGCAAATTAAATCAAATACTAACTTGCTAACTACTAGTATCCCTGCTTTGGGTTCAATGTGGTCTACAAAGTAGACAAAATACAAAATTAATTCAAATTAGAATCGTAGCTAAAACAACAAAAAAATCCTACTAATCATTAGCATTTTTCGGAAATAAAAAAGTTTTCAACTTCTTTCTGAAAACAGCATAGTTATGTTCAATCCTAATATAAGAAGGAGGAGAATTCCACAGTTGATACTCCCAAAATTGAGAATATAGCATTTACTGTTTTCAAAAACCTGGCATTTTTATAAAGAGGTGGGCATATGATCAGTTGATCTCAAAGATGCAGAGAACGTCCAATAAACAGTGAAGTGAGTTTAATCAATAATTCTGAAGTGGACCCATGTAGAATCTGAAACATTAGACAAACTGCTTTAAATGTAATTCTGTCATTAACAGGGAGCCAATGTAATTTCTCAGTGTATGGTGAGATACTGCTATATCTATTGAATTTAAAAATTAATCTTACCACAATGCTGTGTATGAGCTGCAATTTTTTAAGATTTTAGAAAGCAAACCAAAAAAACTGGACATTTCAGTAATCCAAATGAGACAGTAAAGGCATTTGAACTAGCAAAGCATAAGCATACTGGTCAAAAAAAGACCTGACTAAACATAACTACCTCATTTTAAAAGCATGTCCGCCAGACTTGATTAATATGTGATCCATAGGTTAAAGAAGAGTCAAGAATTACTCCCAATACCCTTGATTCTGTTTCTACCTTCAGAATTTTATCAGTAGACAAAATCAAAGAGGTAGGTATTTCAGTACCCTGAGTTCTAAACTACAGTACCTTAGTTTTTGGGGGGGTTCATCTTCAGTTTATTACCCAATCTTGTATTGCATTAATTCCTATTGTGACAGAGTTTAACAAATCATAGTGGATGGGATGGGACTGGCAACGACAACATAATATCGTCATAATAGGATAGCAACAATTCTTCTAAGTTCAATTCTATCCTGCTGAGAGACAACATAAAAAAAGTTAAAAAGAACCGGAGAGAGTGGGGATCCCTAAGGGGACCCTGCATCCTGGAAACCAATAGTCTGATGATTGTTTATTCTATTTTACAGAATAACTCTGATTAGTTAAAAATTCATTTAACCATTTATATACAGTGCCAGATAGTCATATTTGGCTCAGACATTGCAACAGCAAGACATGATCTACCTCATCAAATGCAGCTGATGTGTCAGACTGAAGAAGAATAACTTGAATACCTCTAAATAGCTTTTCCTTAACATATGTAGTTAGAAGAAGCAATAATGTCTCTGTACAATGTACAGCTCTGAATCCAAATTGTGACTAATGTAAACCAGAAAATCTATCCAAATTACAGGTACATTGCTAACATACAATTTCATCACCTTGGTAAATATAGGAATACTAGCTACTGGGTGGTAGTTGGATGGAGAAGTCAAATCTAATCCAGGTCCCTTCAATTTATGTGTAAGAACCATTTGGCCCATATCTAGCGGAAGAGTACCAGATTATACTAGATCATTAATGCTAGTTGTGAGCCACTCTAACTTCCATCGGAATAGGGGACATTAATGAAACAGGGCGTTGTCAAGAAAACAGTGAGGATGTGAACATTTCAATAAAAAAGATTTAATTTCATTACAAGTAATAATCAAAAACTTATTCCAGACTTGATCAACCAGAATACCTGCCTCATGACATGACCCTGATGGGAAAAAAAAACCAATGTCATCTACAGGATTAGCCTGCATCATCCGTATACAAATATGAGCAGCCTTGTTTGAAAAGATATTTGCCATGTCTTGTGCAGAAGGACTCTCATATGTTTTCTTAGTAAAAGTATTAGAGGTTTTACTTTTTACTAGTGAAAACAATTTTCTATCTAGCGTATTGCAGCCCACTAACTTACTGTAATAACGTTTCTTCGCTTCAGCTACCTTCACTTTATATTGTTTAAAAGATGACTTCCAAATAAACTTGGCATCTAATTCTTTAGTTTTCTGTCATTGCCTCTCCAAGGCAACCCTGTTTTAATAGGCGTAATTCATTTGAAAACCAGGGTGCCTTTCTAAGTGACCTAACCTTCCTAATAGTTACAGGTGCAATCTTATCCAAACCCATAGATACAGTAGTATCCCAAAAAGATTTTAAAGAACCTTGGTCAGGGCTTCTAGAACACAGCAAAGTTGTCATCTCAAGCCAACAAGAAGCATCATCAATTCTACCCCTTTTGGATATAAACTGAAAACTTTTTGTACTAATGATCTTGAAAGGCATATCTCCATGATAAACTCTAATTGAAAATGATCTGACCAAGGAACTGGGACCCAAGTAGATGAGGTTTTACCATATTTGAATGGTAAGCAGCATTAAAATCTAAAGAATGGCCCTTCTCATGGGTAGGACCTCCCCCTGAAAACTTTAAATCACAGGCCTTTAAAAATGTTTTAAAATTTAAAAACATTAGAATCAAAATCATCCTCTAAGTGCAAACTCAAATCCCCCAGATTAATTAGCCTGTAAAATTGACACACATCAGATGAAATAACTTCCAAGAAGATGGCTTCAGATTTAACCCAAGGTCCAGGTGGACAGTTCAAAAGAAGTATCCCTATTATACCAGACCCTATTGGTGAATCATCACAAAATCTACAGAAGCCTCTGAAGGAACTAGCACAGGATGAAAAAAAAACTTTTACAAACCAGTGCCAGACCACCCCCTCTTTTTTCCTGTCTAGGAGAATGACGTAACTGATAACTTGAAGGGCATAAATGAGTGATTACAGGACTGTCTTGTTAGCCATATTTTTGATATAAACAAAAATCTCAAATTCAATGAGTCTAAAAGATCACTCAATATCAATATTTTATTGTTAACAAATTGTACATTGACATAGATTGCCTTAGATTGCCAGTACAGGAGTCAATATTTCCTCCCATTTGTTTTAAAAGTAGACTTCCGTCATGCCCCCCCCCCCCCCCCCTCAGCCATCTCTTTTCCAACTATCTTCCGCTGAATAATCACAGTCAGCACATAGCGGCTAACCAGCTATATCACGCGTATTCAGCGCTTCACTGGATAAGTTTGGTGGCCAAATTGGGCCGCTCAAATAGCAGGCCTATCTTTGACTGCTATAATCTTAACCAGCCAGTGCTGAATATTGGCTTGGCCGATTAAACCAACCAAAAGTAAACCAGAAATTCAATTCCGGTCACCAGAAACGGCCTGGCATTGAATATCTGGGCTCACCACTAGGGGCTGGGTGGTCACCCTGGATAGGCTACTGGGTAGCATCACATGTCCCATACAGAATTTAGTTGATTATTTGGCTATATGACCTCACGATGCCACCTGGCTACTAACCCATAAAAACAACGACCCCTTAACTCACTATCAGTTCTCCTCGGGTCCATAACTCTTTAGCAATGATTGGTCTAGACAGCAAATGCTTTGGCACACACTCATTCAGGAAAGGTGCAGCAACCACCACAAGTCAAATAGGCCTGTCAAGGGATCAGATCATGGCTATTGGCAGGTGGAAATCAGATAGGTATAACGTAACTCCACAACAAAGAAAATGTTCCATTCAATGTGGAAACTTAAAAACCTAAAACCTTTCTTCCCGAGGGAAACATTTCGTAAACTAATACAATGAATGGTACTAAGCTATTCATACTACTGCAACAGAATCTACGCGGATGCAAAGAACAACTCATAAAGAAACTCCAGACAGCCCAGAACACAGCAGCCAGGCTGATATTCGGTAAAACACGATTTGAAAGTGCCAAACCCCTCCGAGAAAAACTGCATTGGCTCCCAATCAAAGAACGCATTACCTTCAAAATTTGCACCTTGATCTACAAAATTATCTATGGCGTAGTCCCAGGATACATGGTAGACCTCATAGATACAAAGCAACCTATGCATCCAGCTTCTCATATATTTTTATTTATTTTATTTGTTACGTTTGTATCCAAGTAACAAAGGAAATGAGAAAAACACCGCTTGACTTATAAATATGCAGCAACAAAATAACGGGTTAGATCAAGCAAATTGCATGCTGGTGAAGAAAAATAGCGGAAGAGGGGAAGAAGAACCTCAGACTGGTGCCATTTAACCAAATTAATGGAATTACTCATGCATATATATCCCATATGCACGGTCCCGTACTTCGATCACTGGTCCTCAACCAACCACCTCCCTAGATGTTCAACAATATCTATTTTTATAACAGTTTTTATGCAAAAAGTGTCACATATACACCTCCTCAGGACATAGAGAGCAAAGGAAACAACTTATCTTATAGCGGCGTTAGACTTAGGCCTCCCCAACGGTCCGTTTCGCCGGTAAAGGCTTCGTCAGGGGAAAGACGCCCTAATGTGGAATCCTGCTCAGGTAGCAAGCAACAAAATCGGCTTGCCTATCCTCCCGTCAACTACGGGTGCGGCAGGAATGTAGGGAGAGATGAGAGTGGAGAGGTACTGAGAAGCTGCAGAATGAATGCACTTATAGGTCAATAAGAGGAGTTTGAACTGTATGCGGAAACGGATAGGAAGCCAGTGATGTGACTTGAGGAGAGGGCTAATTTGAGCATAACGACACTGGCGGAATATTAGTCGTGCAGCAGAATTTTGAACAGATTGAAGAGGAGAGAGATGGCTAAGTGGGAGACCTGTAAGAAGCAAGTTGCAATAGTGTAAGCGAGAGGTGATAAGAGTGTGGATGAGGGTTCTGGTAGTGTGCTCAGAAAGGAAAGGGTTAATTTTGCCTATATTATAGAGAAAGAAACAACAGGTTTTAGCAGTCTGCTGAATATGTGTACAGAAGGAGAGGGAGGAGTTGAAGATGACCCCAAGGTTATGAGCAGATGAGACAGGAAGGATGAGAGTGTTATCCACAGAAATAGAGAATGGGGGAGGAAGAGAGGTTGGTTTAGTGGGAAAGATGAGAAGCTCAGTCTTGGTCATGTTTAGTTTCAGATGGCGCTGAGACATCCAGGCAGCAATGTCAGACAGGCAGGCTGATACTTTGGCCTGGATTCCTGCTGAGATTTCTGGTGTGGAGAGGTAGATCTGGGAGTCATCATTGTAAAGATGATACTGAAAACCATGGGATGAGATCAGAGTACCTAGGGAAGAAGTATAGATGGAGAAAAGAAGAGGTCCCAGGACAGATCCCTGAGGTACACCAACTGACAGTGGGATAGAAGTAGAGGAGGATCCACTAGAGCATACACTAAAGGTTCGCTGGGATAGATAAGAAGAAAACCACTGATATATTGTGGCTCCCTCTGAAAGCAGGACTTTTGAGGAAGTGGGATTAGTGCAGGGGACATCTTAAGGAAGTTGTGAATGAAAGCTGATTGAACTGGAAATCCAAAAAAGCAGGAGGAACCACTAATTCTTTGTTAAACTGTACAGTGCTGCGTAACCCTAGTAGCACTTTAGAAGTGTTAAGTAGTAGTAGTAGTAGTAATTCCTGGTTCTGCCAGCTGCCCACTTTTCCTAAAGAAAAAGAATGTGACACTGCTTACTGTTTGGCACTGACCCCCCACTGCCCCCGAACAGCATCAGTCCCCCTCAAATCATCCCCTGCAAACTCCTAAGGAGCATTGGCAGCCCCGTCCCACCTACTTCCGATCAGAATTGGTACCTGCTCCCACCCTCCATCAGCATCAGTCCCACTCCCCCGATCAGCCTAGGCACCATTCTGAGCCATAGCAGGCCCTAGGGTATACTTATCGTCCCTGATGGTCCATGGGGCAGGAGTGAACCTCACTCACTCCTGCCCCTTACAGTTCCTCTAACAAAATGGTTTCCACGGCCTCTAATTGTAGTATCGCAGTAGAGGTTGAGAAGCCATTTTCTTAGAAAAACCATAAGGGGCAGCAGCAAGTGAGGTTCACTTTTGCCCCATGGACCACTGGACTACCAGGATGATAGGTGGCCTGGAGGGGGAGGGTGTCGATGCTGATTGATGGAGCAGGAGGGGGGGTGCCAGTACTGATCAAGGGGGTTGGAAGGGAGGGGTGATGAGCTTGAGGTCACCACTGACAGCCATACAGGCAGTGACTGATATTCAGTGCTAGTACCTACAAATTTAAGCAAGTAAAATTTGGACTTCTATTTATGACGTCCTATTTGGTCATTTGCTATGTGGGCTGTAAATAGGCACGCACTAGTTTTAATATTAGCGCAGGACCATTTCCCAGCCCATTAAAAATGGCCTTTTTCCCAGCTGCAGTAAAAAGTGGCCCAATGCACCCATAAGACGCACAGGCCACTTTTTACTGCGGCTTTGTAAAAGGACCCCTATGTGCTGCTGAACGTCTGCAGTGGATCTATTGAGCACGATTTAAGCAGGTAGGAGCCTTTCCTGCCTACTTAGATTGCTTTGAACATTAACCAGACTGATTTTTTTTAATACCCTCAAAGAACCACCTAATTAGCTGGTAAGTAAACACCTAAGAGTAGAAGCCCTGCATGTGAAGGGCAATTCTATAAACTGCCACCTAAAATTATGCACCACTTACGTGCATCAGAAGTGTGAATAATTGGCAGTTACATGCATATGTGTAGTAGGCTGTATTCTGTAAGGTAGTGCCAAATTGCTATAGTGTATAACTGCAAGTTAGAGTACTGGTGGGCAGGGCCGTGCCAACGCGGTAAGTGAGGTAAGCGTGGCAGGGGGCGCCGTCCTCTGGGGGGCACCTCGCCGCACCATGCTTGCCTCGCCCTCCCGCTCCCATGTCCCAACTGCCCGCCCTCTTCTCCCCCCAACAAAATCTCTTTTAAATTTACCTCCGTCCGGCTGGCAGGGCAGCGAACGGTGCAGCGTCAGTGAAGGAGGCGGCTCTCCCGACGTCTCTACTGGTCTTCCCTTCGCTCAATGTCCCGCCTTCTTCTGACGTCAAGGAAATGTTTATATTGCCAAGCGAGGCAGATAACTTAAAGAATACTATCAGTTAAGCACATCACTTAGGTGCACCAGCTTACTCCAGCCATAAGTAATCATAGTGCACCAGAGCAGCTTTCGCTAGGATTTTATAACAGCTTATGCCCCAAGAAGCTGTTAGAGAATTAGCACTCAGTGCATGTCATTGTGACGCTTGGTTCAAGGCACCAAGTTATAGAATTACCTCCATAATGTTTTTCTAAAATAATAGAGTAGTTCGCTTGATTGAGCATAAATATACTAATGGACACCTTAGTGCTTTGCCGTTTCTCTAATACATCACATCTTATTAACTTTAACAGCTGTAAAAATAACATAGGACTTCTTTTACAAAGCCGCGCTTCTGATTCCTGTGTGGCAAATGAGAGGAAGCTCATAGGAACTGAATGGTCTTCCTCTCATTTGCCGCACTAGGAATCGGTAAGCGGCTTTGTAAACGAGGCCCATAGTAACATAGCAGATGACAGCAGATCCATCCAGTCTGCCCAAAGAGAGAAACTTTGTAGTCTTTGTAATTTATATGAATTTATACACAAATGATTACAAAATAAAAATAAAGCAAAATCCCTGACACATAAATGAGTATTAAAGTTGCCGGCTATAACCTTTTATGTAACAATGACTCATACTAAGTAAAACCTAAAGCGGTCTTTTACTAAAGCTAAGCTCGAGTTATCTGCAGCAGGATCCATTTTATTCCTATGGGTCCTGCTGCAGATAATTTGAGCTAAGCTTTTGTAAAAGACCCCCCAACACATACTAACTACATCGTAGATTTTTGGTGACATTATTGAAATTTACAAACTTACTATTCACAGATGGAGGTGCATAATTCCATATGTTGTTGCTAAAATGCTCACAGACAGCTTTGTAATCTGAAAGAAACCAGATACCCCTCTAATTTTTATTTTTTTCCTGCAATAGATGAAGTTTAGCAGGTAACCCACAAAAAAGTTGTGACTTGGTGAACAAGTATCTGATTACATCTCAGTTAAATATTGTGTAAAAAAAATGGATGATAAATAATCCTCTTTGGCATAGCTTGAAAATATGGGGTTAGAGTTTCTCCTGGCTTTGAATATCTTGTGGCACAGTGTTTGCTTTTCTGGGCTTTTCTTCTCTTTGGCAGATGGCAAATGTAATGTAGTTTAATTTTCTTTGAATGTTTTGTCTGCCTTTCAAAATACTTTTTTTTCCAAAACTAATTAAATGTGCTACACCATATTTTTCAATTACACAATAGCTTTGTGTTTACACAATACCATAACATGTTTAATCAAACCAAGAAATATGTTTGCATGAAGGCATACAACTCTGCCTCTTTTTCAAGGAAACAAAATCCCAGAATTAAATCATAATTCTAAATTTGATATATTGACTCTCGGGCAAGAATTAGTTGTGTGTAATCTATGATTATTTTTTTTTTTTTGGGGGGGGGGGGGTTGTTTAGAAGTTCTGGAGAAAGTGGCATAGTCCCCAGCCACTTTTACATTAAGGGGGGAATTCATCAAGCAGTGTTCGGGCTTTAACATGCATTAAGGTAATTAACGTGCTAAATGCAAAGCAGCCCATTTTATACCTATGGGCTTCTTAGCATTTAGCACACATTACTTCCCTAATGCCCACGTGAAGGCCCTAATGCTGCTTGATGAATTCCTCCCTAATTCAGTCTCTGCATTTTCAGCCTCTAGGAGATGAACAGCATCCTGGTATCAGATTTTACTGAATATCTGCAGTAAAATGAGATGTTTGAATGCTACTCGGTGTTTTTTTTTTTGTTTTTTGTTTTTTTTTCAAACATTCAGTTTTTGGGGGGAGGTTTTGCAAGGACCTGAGCAAAGATATTTGAAACTCCTACCAGATTGGCAGAGACATTCAGATTAAGGAAGTTCAGGGGTGGGGGGGATTCCTGGGGGATTTTTTTATATTTAATTAGGTGGGGTTGGGGCGAGGGGAGGGCATCCTGATGGTTTTTTTTTTATTATTATTCTGGAAGTCAAGAAAGAGAAAAGGGCAAAATCCAACTGCACTAGAAAAAGAAAACAAAAGAAAACCAGTTGGCTCTTCAACCAATTTTACTCAAAAGTACTGGTATAGAAAGGTGGTTTGCAAGTGTATATATGTCCAGACCCTCTTTCTTAACTGAACATTAGCCTAAGATGTTTTGGCATAC
Source organism: Microcaecilia unicolor (assembly GCF_901765095.1). NCBI lineage: Eukaryota > Metazoa > Chordata > Amphibia > Gymnophiona > Siphonopidae > Microcaecilia > Microcaecilia unicolor. The sequence continues at coordinate 220,128,057 of NC_044031.1, forward strand.
AAATGCCTGCATTAGGGGCAATTGCAAAATTGTATCAAGTTGGACAGCACATATACATGTCCACCTAAAAGACAAAAAAAAAAAAAAAAACAGGCTTCATATTACATAAGAACATAAGCATTGCCATACTGGGACAGACTGAAATTCCATCAAGCCCAGTATCTAATTTCCAGCAGTGGCCAATCCAGGTCACAAGTACCTGGCAAGATCCCAGAACAGTAAAACATACTTTATGTTGTTTATACTAGAAATAAGCAGTGGATTTCCCCAAGTCCATCTTAATAATGGCTTCTGGACTTTTCTTTTAGTAAAGTAGCCAAACCTTTTTGAAACCCTACTAAGCTAACTGCCTTTAACCACATTCTTTGATAACGAAATCCAGAGTTTAATTATATGTTGAGTGAAGAAATATTTTCTTTGGTTTGTTATAAATTTATTACTTAGTAGCTTCATTTTCCCCCTATTCCTAGTATTTTTGGAAAGAGTAAACAAGAGGGGCATAATCGAAAGAGACGCCCAAGTTTTGTTGAGGACATCCTCACAAAATGTCCCAATGGAGGGGCGGAGAAATCCGTATTATCGAAGCAAGATGGACGTCCATTTTTCATTTCGATAATACGGTCGGGGACGCCCAAATCTTGAAATTTAGGTCATTCTTAGAGATGTTGTCCTTAGACTTGGTCGTGTCACATTTTTGGTGATAATGGAAACCAAGGATGCCCATCTCAGAAACGACCAAATGCAAACCCTTTGGACGTGGGAGGAGCCAGCATTTCTAGTGCATTGCTCCTCCTAACATGCCAGGACACCAACTGGGCACCCTAGGGGGCACTGCAGTGGACTTCATAAAATGTTCCCAGGAACACAGCTCCCTTACCTTGTGTGCTGAGCCCCCAAACCCCCCTAAAACCCACTACCCGCAATTGTACACCACTACCATAGCCCTTACAGGTGAAGGTGGACACCTAGATGTGAGTACATTGGGTTTCTGGTGGGTTTTGGAGGGCTCGCTGTTTCCTCCACAAACATAACAGGTAGGGAGGGGGATGGGCCTGGGTCTGCCTGCCTGAAGTTCATTGCACCCACTAAAACTGCTCCAGGGACCTGCATACTGCTGTGATGGACCTGAGTATGACATCTGAGGCTGGCAAAAAATATTTTTAAGATGTGTTTTGAGGGTGGGAGGGGTTAGTGACCACTGGGGGAGTAAGGGGAGGTCATCCCCAATTCTCTCCGGTGGTCCTCTGGTCATTTCGGCCACCTTTTTGTGCCTTGGTCGTAAGAAAAACAGGACCAGGTAAAGTCATCCAAGTGCTCGTCAAGGGTGCCCTTTTTTTTTCTATTATGGGTCGAGGACGTCCATGTGTTAGGCACGCCCAAGTCCCGCCTTCGCTATGCCTCCGATACGCTCCCTTGAACTTTGGCCGCCCCTGCGACAGAAAGCAGTTGGGGACGTCCAAAATCGACTTTCGATTATACCGATTTGGACGACCCTGTGAGAAGGACGCCCATCTTCTGATTTGTGTCGAAAGATGGGCGTCCTCTTTTGAAAATGAGCCTGCAAGTGATTCACATCTACTTGTTCCACTCCAGTCAGTTTTTTATAGGGAAATCACCACATCCCCTTTATCATTTTCACTGCCCTTCTCTGTACCTTTTCTAATTCTGCTATATCTTTTTTGAGATACGGTGACCAGAATTGCACACAGTATTCAAGGTGCGGTCGCACCATGGAGCGATACAATGGCATTATAGCATTCTCATTTTTGTTTTCCATTCCTTTCCTAATAATACCTAATATTCCGTTTGCTTTCTTAGCCGCCACCACACACTGAGCAGAGGGTTTCAACATATTAATGACAACTAGATCTTTTTCCTAGGCAATGACTCCTAATGTGGAACCTTGCATTACATAGCTATAGTTTGGGTTCCTCTTTCCCACCTGCATCACTGTTTACTTCCCTACATTAAACATCATCTGCTATTTGGATGCCTAGTCTCCCAGTCTTGTAAGGTCCTCTTTCGATTTTCCACAATCTTGAGATTTAACAACTTTGAATAACTTTGTCATCAGCAAATTAAATTATCTCATTTGTTATTCCCATCTCTTGATTATTTATAATATTTTAAAAAGCAGCAGTCCTAGCACAGACCCCTGGGGAACCCTACTATCTACCTTTCTCCATTGAGAATGTTAACCATTTAACCCTAATCTCTATTTTTAATCAATAATAGGATATTACTTCGTATCCCATGCAGTGGTGTAGCCAGGCAGCCAGTTTTGTGTGGGTACAAAATTTTCTCTGTCCCGCCCTACCACTACCTCAAAATATAAATAAATACTTTAGCTAATGAGGATCCCCAAGCTCTGTCAGCTGAAGACTTTCTCTGAACGTGGCCAGAACTCTCTTTTACCAAGCTTGGCAGGCAGCAGCAATGACCCAGAGCCACTGATGCCGGCACCCCACACATGGTTCAAGGATGCTGTTGCCAACTGCAGAACTTGGTAGAAGTCAGTTCTTGCCGTCTTTGGAGGAAGTCCTTAGCTGGGGACGCTTGGGAATCCTCACCAGCTATACAGCAAGGGTCAGAACTGGTGTTAGACCTGCTTGGGCCCAGGTCAGAAAATAAAGGAGGGCCCTCCTCCCCGATTCCCTCTCCTCTCTGCCTCGTCTCTGATTTCCCTGCTTACTATCACACCAACAGACCCTCACCAAATACAGAACAAGGGATCACAAATTAGAAATAAAAATATTTACACAAAAATTGAATGGGAACCCCAAGAAGTTAAAGTTAGCATTACTGCAACACTGGAGACATAAAACAGAAATGCATTTCTTTTTCTACTGAACACAATACAAAGACATTTGCTGTGCACATTTCCAAAAGCAAACATATTCCATTTAAAACATTCAAAATAAAATGCTTTATTTCTACCTTTGTTGTCTGGACATTTTATTTTTCCATCTTGCTGGTTCCAATTTCTCATTTCTGCTAATTGTCTTCAAGTGGCTGCAGTCCATTTGTCTTTTCTCCTCTCTCCCGTCTGTTCCCTCACTACTCCTGCCTCTGACATATTGATCATTCTTTTTTAGCTGTTTTCTACCTCTCTCTCACCCTTCTTCTCCATTTTACTTTTCAACTAACTATCAAATCTCCATCTTCTTTCACCCACTAGCTCTCCCATTCCCTATCTCACTCCTTCCTCATCCCTACATTTTCTTTCATCTTTAATCTACTCCGCATTACCATATTTCTACCCTCTGTAATCACTATCCTTGCATCTGTCCCCTGTCTTCCCGGCTCCCTCGTGTAGCATCTTTCCCCCATCTTCCCTCACCCCCATGCAGCATCTTTCACCACTTCTCTTATCCCAAGCATAACTGCCCTTGTGCGACTAAGGGGTAGCAGCAGCGATAGCAATTTCTACACACTGCCTGCTGCTCAATGGCCTCCTTGCAGCCACTAAGCGCTAACTCGGAAGCCTCTCCTCTGCCGCATCTTGACTGGGCAAAAACTGGAAGTTGCGGCAGAGGAGAGGCTTCTGGGTTAGCGCTTAGTGGCTGCAAGGAGGTTGCTGAGCAGCAGGCAGTGTGTGGGAATTGCTGTGAGCCTGCGACCAGCAGAGACGGAAACTACATTAGAGACACGGTGTGACAAGGCTACATCCCAGATGTATGGAATGAAGCAGCAAAACCCTAAACTACATCTCCCAGAATGCATTTCCAGTCCCAGCAGTGAGAGCCCAGGGGATAGGCAAGCTGGCCATATACCGTCTCTGACCACAAGAGGGAGGGAGAATGAAGGAGCCCAGTTCCCCTGGACCCGCAATCAGTATATCATGATGCCCACCTGTAATAGGGAGGGGTGGGGGTGAGAAGCAGGAGGAGGATTGGATGGAAGAGGGGGGTTAATCAGGCTGAGCAGGGAGAAGAAACCAGAAGGGAATGGGAGCTTGAGAGCCCTGAGGAAGGCAGCACTTGCAGGTTTGAAACTATATTGTTTTGGAAGGTATTTTGAGTTAAACCCTGCTTAAAGAATGAAGCCTGTTTTCTTTTGGGAGACCTGTTTGCTGTGGGGAAACCCTGACTGTTGGGGGAGGTTGCTGGAAGACTTACAAGCCTGGTTCCCCCCAAGCTGCACCCTGATTAATTTGGAAGGATTATGTGGAATCTGAAAGACTTGTGTGGGCAGGAGGGGGAAATCCTGCTTGGAGGCAAGTACTGATTTTGCTACTGACTTTGAAAAGGAGGGATTTTCAAAGGACTATTGCAGCCCTTCAAGAAAGGGGCAGAGACTTTGTGTTTGCTGGCTTGTACACTAAGAGAGGCAGAACAGCCTGCCGGGAAAGCCCTAACCCAGGGCTCTGGACTGAAGGGTTTGTCATTAACTTGAAAAATAAAAGAATATTTTAAAGTATCCACTGGTGGCAATTTGTGGAGATCTGTCTATTTGTGGGAGGCGCCTTCCTCCCCCCACATACTGGAACAGCGGGCCCGTTTACAACGGCTGCTGGGTGGGCCTGACCCCAAACTACACCCCTGATCCCATGACTTTCTGATTTGCTGAGGAGTCTTTCATGAGGTACTTTGTCAAATGCCTTTTGAAAATCCAGATACACAATATCGACCAGCTCACCTTTATCCACATGTTTATTCATCCCTTCAAAGAAATATAGTAGATTGTTGATGCAAGATTTCCCTTCACTAAATCCATGTGGACTTTGTCTCATTAATCCATGCTTATGTATGTGCTCTGTAATTTTTGTCCTTATAATAGTCCCTACCATTTTTCTTGGCACTGACGTCAGGCTCACCGGTCTATAATTTCCCAGATCACCTCTGGAGCCCTTTTTAAAAATTGGCGTTATACTGGCCACCTTCCAATCTTCCGGTGCCATGCTTGATTTTAAAGATAAATTACATATTACTAACAATAGCTCTGCCAGTTCATTTTTCAATTCTGTTCTCTGAGATGTATACCATCCGGTCTAAGCGATTTGCTACTTTTCAATTTGTCCCATTGCATCATCCAGGTTTACAGAGATTTGTTAAATTATAGGTTATACTAAACTCACTTATAGTAATATGGAGAACCCAATTAGGTAATACTATTAAGATAAAAAAAATGATTAAAATAAGACTAAATATTGATTTCATACACCCAAAACACCAAAAATACTACAAAGGAACATATTAGGGACTCACAAGACTAAAACTGTCCCATATAAGGGTAATTTAGTACTGACCTCCACCACATATTGCCAATCCATAAATTTAAAAGAACCAGATTGTATAAGTATGTAGGCAAATAGTATCCACCATAGAAAAGGGCTTGAAAATGAAAGAACAGAGGTTTGGCAGAGACAGGACCAAGAAATACAGTACAGAGAATTCACACACTGTTTTGTGGGTATAAAAATCAATTCAATGCTATGGTCTATCATGTTGTATCAGTACACAGAAGTGAGTGGCTATGCTGCAGTATAGTGGTGATATCATCACCAAGCAGATTAAAAGTTGGTATGCCTATATAAGTGTAGCAGCGTGGCTTGTTGTGTTTAAGGATTATCAAGATGGTCAGAGTAGGCAAATAAAATGATTTACAAGTAAAAGTGGGCAGGTGGTATGGCTTCTTGTTCTTACATTGCACTGGCATATAATTCTGTAAACCAAGCATTTGCGTTTTGTAAGGTCTCCACCACCAGGAGACTCTTGGAAAAGTCTCCTGCACTGGGAGACTCTTGAGTCCCTCAGCCCTTTAGCTGAGCTGTGTGCTATAATCCACAAGGTCAGATCATTATACTTTATTGCAATCCCTTTGTGTCAACTGCTCCTCCAAAGGTTCCCACCACAGCATTTCTCAAGAAGTATAGCACTTCAACAGCCTAGTATTCAAAACAAAAAACCCAAAAGGTTCCAAAATCTCAGCAGTTCGTATAAAGCAGTTATGCAAAGCAATTCTTCAAACAAAGTAGCTCAAACTCCCAGCAGTTCATGTATAGCAGGTATGCAAAGTAATTCTCCAAACACGGTAGCTCCAGAAAGGGTTCAAACCAGTGTGTTTTTTCTAGCAAAGAAGGTGCTGGTACTCAAATGCTAGGCCACCCTTCAGGAGTGGGGTGATCACTGAGGGACCTACCCCATAATAGCCAGGCCCCCTGCAACCAGTCACAGAATCTATGACAAGTCTGAATTGGTATGTAGAGCCTGAGCTGTATCATTAAAACTTGGGGACCATGGGTCAATTTTAGCAGACAATGGAAAAGTTGCTGGTACTCAGTACCCCCAAGTACCCCCTCAAAAAAAGCCCTGATTCAAACCCTCCCCAGCAGTTCATGTCAGCAGTTAGTCAAAACAATTCCCTAAACACAGCAGTTCAGAAAGGGTTCAAACTCCCAGCAGTTCATGTATAGCAGTTATGCCCAAAACCACCACTCCTCCTCTCTCCCTTTCAAAAGAAATCAACCTAGGGAGAGTGGCAAGGGTCCCTCCCCAACCAGCCCAGCATTATACCCTGACCACCATCTGCACGACCCTTCTGTGGTAAACCTGTTCTCTCAGCTCCCCTCATGGGATAGCCACCTTTTCCCTTCTTCCACCAGGCTCTCCTCCCGAGCAGCCCTCTCCTGTTTCACCTCCTTTCCTTCCAGTTTAGTCAAAGCAGCAATCTCCATCAGCTCCTCTTGCTCTAGTTCCTCCCCCTTTTCTTCCCCTTGCCAGTCCATAGGTTCCTCCCCACACCCATTGCTCAGCTGCTCTCCATTTGCTTGATTGGGCAGGTTCAGAACTCCTTCCCTCATCCTGGCTCTCTGGGACAGGTTTTTCCAACTCCCTTCTATTGCCGTTCTGACCTCCTCTGGGGGCTGTTGGGAATTGAAGTTCCTGTTTCTACCATGGGACCTACTCAGGGGCTGCTGGGAATTGTAGTCTTTTCCTTTTCTCCAATCACCCAGGGGAAAAGACTCCTTCCTTTCTCTACCCAGTCTCCCTCCCTCTCAAGCCTCCTTGTTCCTCCATGTGCCGTCATTCTCTCTCTCACCCTCATGCTCCTCACAGTTTACACATATGTGCATGAAAGTCAAGAATCAGCTTAAACTGTACTCTGTAAATACTATCTTAACTTACATAGTGTGTATTTACGGGGGGGGGGGGGGGCTGAACACAGGAGAGGAGTGTGGGTGGAGCACAGGCGTGCCTTCCATAAGTTAAACATGTACCCGCACCTACACCAGCTCTATGGTTGGTGTAAGTGTGGCACCTATATGACTGAGTTACACTAGTTTTCTGTAGTGGAACTTGGGCCCCAGGTTCTTTTACAGAAGGGGCCCCTATTGCGCAGCCTTGTGGCACCTAAATTGAGACACCCAGTTATAAGTTTGCCTCCACAGCCCATACATGTGATTTCCTCATATTTTTTCTTATGGGGCTAACCTTACCAGAATTATTAGGGATAATGAGGCTCATCTATAGAAAAATGAAACAGGTTATCCCTGACTAATGACTACAGTGACAGTTAATTTTGCTATATTTTTGACTGTTGGGTTTTTACTGTTGTTCTACACCTTCCCCTTCCTCAACCTGGGCTGCCAGCTGGGCTTATTTGCTGTTGCTTTGTATGTGTGTGTGAGATGACAGTATGTGTTGACAATAGTACTTTTTATTTGTATGACTACCATGATGGTTTCCAAATGGCAGCATACCAAATCACTCTAAATAAATAGAATTCCATGCTATGAAGTCGTATGAATTCAGTATGCCTCATTATATACCCATTTTGTTCTTTTTGTATATATTTGGCCTTCTGAACAATCTCTGTTATAGCTGTCAATATGAAATATTTTTATTCCTAGCCTGCCAGAATATCTATTTACATCAGGCTCCTTTCTAGCTTTAAAATAGGTTTTCCAAAATCATATTTTAGTGATTTGGATGTAATCAGTTAAACTCTACTAATGGGTAATTGCCTGGAATTTAGGATAAAACTAGAATCACAATTCAGAAAATTATTTGCTAATTTTTAATTTATAATGTTGATATTAGAGATGATTTGGAAAACAATTTTTGTCATTTTTCTTCTCTCCAGGGCTGGGAAGAGGGTGTGGATGCTGCAGTATCTCACTTGTTGAGAACATGCCTGTCTAAGAGCTCTAAAGAGCAGGCTCTCAACCTTACCAGTCAACTGAGCATGCCCAAAGATACTGCAAGACTGAAGAAACATATTACCTTATTATGTGACAGATTGTCCAAAGGTGGTCGTCTCTCTTTAAGTGCTGAAATTAACCAACAGCAACCTCTTGTCATTCCAGGTAATAAAATATAGTATTCTATACTGTCTAAAGTATTTTAAGAAAACTTCTGAGAGGGGTATGGAAACCTCTGAATTCTTACACATTTGTGTTAAAAGAATTATTGACTACCACTTACACAATACTTTTTCTTGTTCTAATGACGTCAGTGCCGGACAAAAATAGTAGAGGCTGTTAGAACAAAATTACAGAGCATATTCAAAAGCATGGATTAATGAGAAGACAGTAGATAGTGGGGTTCCACAGGGGTCTGTGCTGGGACCACTGCTTTTTAACGTATTTATAAACTAGTAAAAAAGGCCCGTTTCTGACACAAATGAAACGGGCGCTAGCAAGGGTTTCCTTGGTGTGTGTATGTTTGATAGAGTGTGTTTGAGAGTGATTGTGTGTGAATGAGAGTGTGAATGTGTGTGTGTGAGAGAGAGTGGGTGCGAGCGTGTCTGTGAGAGAGTGTGTGTGTGTGAGAATGAGAGTGTATGCGAGTGTGTGAATGTGACACAGTGTGAGACAGAGTGTGTGGTGGTCAGTGTATGAGAGTGAGAGAGACACTGTGTGTGTGGCAGAGATACCTCCCCCCTCCCTCTGTGTGGTCACAGGACCCCTCCCCCCTTCTGGTTCCACTCTCCCCCTCCTCTCATGTCTCTGGACACCCCCTTTCCCCCTCTGGTCTCGGTATCCCTCCCCCCTCCTCCCTCTTCTTTCTCTCACAAAGTCATGTTCGTGCTTGTTTGTGTCTGGCACTCTCTGGAACCTTGAGCTGGTCTTGGATGTATTTTGGAGACAGTGTCGTTATTTTTTGCAGACTTGGGAGAGCTGTTTCTCTTTTGCTGCTTCTAGAGATACCTCCCCCCTCCCTCTCTGTGGTCTCAGTACCCCTCCCCCCTCCTCCTCCCTCTTCTGTCACGCAGTCATGTTGGTGCTGCTTGGTTGTGTCTGGCACGGTGTGGGACCTTGAGGTGGTCTTGGATGTATTTTGGAGACAGTATCGTTATTTTTGTCAGGCTTGGGAGAGCTGTTTCTCTTTTGTTGCTTCTGTACTGAATTCTTTGTATCAGCCCGGCAGATGGGCATGCTCCGTTGCTGTACATCGGGTCTGGTTCGGTTGCTGTAGTGCTGGGGCCATCAAAACTTCCTCCGTCTCTGGACAGCGAATTTTGAATCAGATGTGGGAGTGGAGCCGTGCATTCCCCTGTTTGAAGGGGCGGGACTTGTGTGGTTTTTTTTATCCAAACGCCGCTGCTGCTTTTTCTTCCTGTCCTTCTCCTGCTCCTCTGCGGCGCTGATTAAAGCAAGGTGGTTTAGAAGTCCGTGTGAGTGTTTGGGAGGGGAAGCTGAACTCGGGGTGGATGCGGTGGCTCGAGCTGGTAGTGCTGGCGTTTGCAGGAATCTCTGTCAGCTGATTTCCTTCCTGGGTCGCGTGAACGCCAGCTTGGAGAATCACTGCATCAAGACAGAGCTTCCAGAGTAAGGGCGGCGATGTAGAGGTGGGTTACTGGCGGTCTTCGCCTGCGCTTTCTTTGCGGTTGGTCCCTGTGCTGGTACACTGTGGAGGAGTGTGATAGACTTTTTCTGGCTGGCCTGGAGCAACTCAGTGACTGGGTTTTTTTTTGCGGGTTGTCACCAAAGGGGGGGGGCACTGACAGTTGATTCCTAGGCAGGGTGAGGAGTACCGCGTGTTTCCCTATTCCTCCCCCTGCCTGGGAGATTTTCTGTTTTGCGTCCGTGCTTGCGACGTCATCCGAGGCTTCACCCGAGGCACAGCCAATCAGCAGTGCAACACGGTCGGTGAGTGTCATAGCTCTGCCCTCGTCGTCACGTTTGACGCGTGGGCGGGGCAGACACTCCTGGACTAAAATCGGTCTCTGCCGCCTCACTTTTAGAATGTTGGGAAAGTGAGGCTTCATTGGAACGTTGGAGGTGCGTTTTATATAGAGAGATGATCTAGAGATGGGAACAACAAGTGAGGTAATTAAATTTGCTGATGACACAAAGTTATTCAAAGTTGTTAAATCGCAAGAGGATTGTGAAAAATTGCAAGAAGACCTTACGAAACTGGGAGAATGGTCATCCAAATGGCATATAACGTTTAATGTGAGCAAGGACAAAGTGATGTATGTGTGAAAGAGGAACCCAAACTATAACTGCATGATGCAAGGTTCCACATTAGGAGTCACCGCCCTGGAAAAAGATCTAGGTGTCATCGTTGATGATACTTTGAAACCCTCTGCTTAGTGTGTAGTGGTGGCTAAGAAAGCAAATATAATGTTAGGTATTATTAGGAAAGAATGGAAAACAAAAAGGAGAATGTTATAATGCCTTTGTATCGCTCCATGGTGCGACTGCACCCAGAATACTGTGTGCAATTGTGGTCACCGCACCTCAAAAAAGGCATAGGGGAATTAGAAAAGGTACAGAGAAGGGCAATGAAAATGATAAAGGGGATAGGATGATTTCCCTATAACAAACTGACTGGAGTGGGACTTCAAACATAGGGCTTCTTTTACAAATGCTATGGATCTCTATACAGAAACTACATACTAGCAGAATACTGTACCTTGGTAGCATGCACAAAACACAGGTAGACTCTCAACAATTTTGAAACAAGGAACCACAGATCAGTTAGAGAGAGTTGAATGCAAAAGACTTCACTGGAACCTCAAGAAGTCAGACACTGCATACAGCAAACACAGGGATTCTTTTACAATGCCACGCTGTTGATTCCCACATGGCAAATGAGAGGAAGCCCATTCAGTTCCTATGGGCTTCCTCTCCGTTGTCGTATCGGAATCGTCAGCATGGATTTGTAAAAGAAGCCCATAGACAAATAGAAACTGAAGTACAAGATATCAAAGATGTGCTTTTACAGAATCTGACATATTTCAATTAATACATTCAAAATAAAATGCGTTTTTCTACCTTTGTTGTCTGAGCATTTTATTTTTTCCATTCACTTTGGTCCCAGCATCGCTTTTCGTCTTTCCTCTTTTTTTCCCCCATATTTGCAGGGTCTCTGGCCATTTGACATTTATTCTCACTCCCTGTTCACCATCTATCTTCCCTCTGCATCCCTATTTGTCCTGTCGAGCATTTCCCTTCTGTGTCCAGTGTCACCAGAGCATTTCTTTTCCAGCATCACCTCTTTTCCATCATCTCTATCTGTGTCCCTGTCTCTCCCCCATGTTCACCATCTGGCCTCTTAGTATCCTTACTTTACCCCTCCCCCTTTTTAGCATTACTCCTGTGTTCCTGTGCCTATCCTATTCTCCTGTGTTCACCATCTACTGTCTACGTGTCCTTATCTCCCCCTCCTTTTTCAGCATTGCTCCTCTTTGTGTCTGTCTAACCCCTTTCAACATTGCCTCCCTCTGTGTCCCTATTTCCTCCCCCCCCCCCCCCACTTTCAGCATTGCTCTCTGTCTGTGTCCCTATCCCTCCCTTTCAGCATTGCCCTCCCTCTGTGTCCCTACTCCCCCCACACTTTCAGCATTGTCCTCCCTCTGTATCTGTATTCTCCTCCCCACACTTTCAGCATTGCCCTCCCTTTGTGTCCCTATCTCTCCCCCTTTCAGCATCACCTCCCTCGATGTACCTATCTCGCCCCATTCAGCACTGCTTTCATAAGTACATAAGTATTGCCATACTGGGACTAATCGAGTGTCCATCAAGTACCTGGCAAGATCCCCAAAAAAGTACAATACATTTTATTCTACTTATCCTAGAAATAAGCAGTGGATTTTCCCCAAGTCCATTTTAATAATGGTCTATGGACTTTTCCTTTAGGAAGCCATCCAAACTTTTTTTAAAACCCTCTAAGCTATATACTCATATCACCCCTCTCCTCAAGTCACTTCACTGGCTTCCGATCAGATACCGCATACAGTTCAAGCTTCTCCTACTCACCTACAAATGCACTCGATCTGCAGCCCCTCCTTACCTCTCTACCCTCATCTCCCCTTACGTCCCTACCCGTAACCTCCGCTCTCAAGACAAATCCCTCCTTTCAGTACCCTTCTCCACCACCGCCAACTCTAGGCTTCGCTCTTTCTGCCTCGCCTCACCCCAAGCTTGGAACAAACTCCCTGAGCCCATACGCCGGACCCCCTCCCTACCCATCTTCAAATCATTGCTCAAAGCCCACCTCTTCAATGTCGCCTTTGGGACCTAATCACTACACCTCTTCTCAGGAAATCTCAACTACCCCAACTTGACATTTCGTCCTTTAGATTGTAAGCTCTTCTGAGCAGGGACCGTCCTTATATGTTAATTTGTACAGCGCTGCGTAACCCTAGTAGCGCTCTAGAAATGTTAAGTAGTAGTAGTAGTAAGCTAACTGCTTTTACTACATTCTCTGGCAACGAATTCCAGAGTTTAATTACACTTTGAGTGAAGAAACATTTTCTCCGATTTGTTTTAAATTTACTACTTTGTAGCTTTATCGCGTGCCCCCTAGTCCTAGTATTTTTGGAAAGAATAAAAAAAGTGATTCACGTCTTCCCATTCCACTCCACTCAGTATTTTATAGACCTCTATCATATCTCCCCTTAGCCGTCTTTTCTCCAAGCTGAAGAGCCCTAGCCTCTTCAGCCTTTCCTTATAGGGAAGTTTTCCCATCCCCTCTATCACTTTTGTTGCACCTACTCTGTACCTTTTCTAATTCCACTATATCTTTTTTGAGATGTGACGACCAGAATTGAACACAATGTTCGCGGTGCAGTCGCACCATGGAGCAATACAAAGGCATTATAACATGCTCATTTTTATTTTTCATTCCTTTTCTAATAATTTGTAACATCCTTGGTGTCTCTATCTCACCTCCCCTTTTTTATCACTGCTCCCTCCCATGTCCTTTCTACCCTGTCCTTTTTCAGCATCACTCCCTTCTGTGTCCCTATCAACCCCCTTTCAGTATCGCCCCCTTCTGTGTCCCTATGTACCTCTCTTTGAGTATCATCCTGTTCTGCATCCCTGTCTCCCCTGTCCCCTTTCAGCTTCACCTGCTCTTTATCCCTTACCTTGTAGTTCCTGCCTCCTCTTCTCTGTGACCCTGTTTTATCCCCATGTTCAACGTATCCCCTTTCTTTGCTTGTTCATGCGCCCTGTAGCCAGCATCATTCCCCCCCCCCCCCCCCCCCCACGGTATGGCATCTGTCGTCCCCCCCCCCCCCCCCCCCCACGGGCTTTCCTGGTTCTCAGCTGACTACTTTAAACCTGAATGAACTTGTCTAGCCTGAAAGAAGCTTGGTAAGGTGGAGCATGATCTAAGGGCTAAATAATAAGCCAGTATCCAGGAAGCCATAGCTCAGAGCGCATCTCCTGGATTTCCCAAGATCCTTTCCAAGAATCCAGTTATGCAATATAATTAGTGACAATTTGCTTTGTGAGAAGGAACATATCCTATGAACTAGAATGTTATTTCATCAGCTGGAGAAAAAATTTCTGGTAGACAGGGGAAAAGAGGGGGGGAAAGGCCACACCTTTATTTTTATTATATACAGAAAGAGAAACGCTTAGTTAAACAATGACCATACATATCAACGATCATTGACTTCTATGTTATAAACACTACAACTCATGATCCTTCCCCACATACAAACTTTCACCTATATCAAAAACCACAACAGACATTCTCCATCAACCCACAAGCACGCATCCATTTAGTAAACCCACCCACCCTGTTAGCCTAAGAATCTAACAATTCCAGACAATGTGTCCATAACAAGTCATACTGTCTATCTAGTTTAAGTGATTTGGAGTAAAGCTGAATCTCATACCTGCCTACTTCCCTCAACCTCACAATCCAGCAGTCCTAAGGAACCCTGTCAGTAGAGGTCCAAAACTGCAAAATAGTCTTCCTAACCAGTAGTAAGGACATATACAGAAAACGTCATTGTGGTTGGGAGAACTGTTGTGTGAGTAGTAGCATTTGATCTCCCTGGAGTAAGGTGGCATAATCCCATTCTGTTTGCCACTGAACTACATTATTAAGCAAGGGGAAGGCTTCATTCCAGAGAGAGAGGGCAGAACATTCCAAAAAAAAGTGTGAAGGAGGGTGCCTGTGCCATTATGGCACCTAGTATAACATTCATTGTTCCACAAGCCCATCTTAGCCCCCTTTGCCTTAGAAATATAGGCACTATGTAAGAGCTTGTATTGTGTCTCCTTCAGATCTGCCAGTTTAACCATTTCATAAAGTGTAGAGAAAAGTGCACAGAGCTGGGGACGTTTATACTCTAAGCCTAGATCTCTATTCCAAAGTTGTACCAAATTCTCCATATCATCCAGCGGAAGAGTCATCTTTAGAATTTTATACCAAGTGGACAATCTTTTCATTGTATTAGGTACATGGAGGAGAATGAGGTCCAGGTAACACCAAATTTAGCTTTCAGAGTAGACCAATAATGCCTCGCCTGTAGATATGACAATATATGATGGTTTGAAAAACTCCATTGTTCTTTGGCTTGCATAAAAGTGAGAAAGGAGTCCTCTCCTTGTTTGAGCAGTTGACCAATTCTAACACAGCTGCCCACGGCCCGGCTCTTAAACTCCAAGAGCCCATGCCCGCTAGAAATGCAACATTGCCTGTTAAACTCATAAAAGGAGAGGCATTTGGAGTTCGGCGCTGACCTCTTCGCCGCCAGCACCATGCCTTTCTAAGGAAGCCTAATTTAGAAGCAACCTGGGGGCTCTTGCCAGGAGTCATATGTAACAGGTTTATAAGAGATAATGGATGACTCCATTCCTCCATCCATTCTGGGGGTGAAAAATTATATACTCCCAGAATCCCTTCAAAAATAAATCACATGAGGGCTCCTACATTGTACAATCGAAGGTCCGGAAGACACAAACCTCCGAGCTCCTTATTCAGAGTTAGCCTTTGGTATCCTATCTGCGCCCCCTCCTGGTGCCATATAAAGGAATGCATTAGCAAAATAAGTGCTCATCTCTCCAAAATGGGAGCAGCTTGTAACGGGTATAAAAGTTTAGGAGGTAGTATCATTTTCACTGTGTTTGTTAAGGCTCATGATAAAGGCACACAAGCTAAACCACGGCTGCGTTGAGTCATTTGACAGTACGTTCGTAGTACTTTGGAACTTATGTAATGCTGGTCACCACATCTAAAATAATATGTAGTGGAACTGGAAAAGATACGAAGAAGGGCAACCAAAGTAATTAAAGGGTTGGGGCTGAGGGGGAGCTATGACAAAGGTCTATAAAATCATGAATAGAGTGGAATGGATAAATTTGAACGGATTGTGTACTCTTTCAAAAAGTACAGACTAGGGGACACTCCCATCAAGTTACATAGTAGGATGTTTAAAACAAATAGGAGAAAGTATTTTTACACTCAATGGATAATAGAAATATGGAACTCATTGCTGGAGCAAGTGGTAAGAACAGTTAATGTAGCTGGGCTTCAAAAAGGTTTGGCTAGGTTCTTGGAGGGAAAGTCCATGAACCACTATTAAGATAGACCTGGGGAAAGTTACTGCTTATCCCTGAAGTTAAATAGTATGGAATCTTGCTACTTTTTGGGACTCTATCAGGTACTTGTGACCTGGACTGGTCACTGGATACTAGGCTACATGGACCCTTGGTTGGGCAACTCTTAAGTTCTTATTTTCTTATGTTCTAACTTAAAACATATCAGTTTCATTTCAGGTCAGCTAAAACTTAGAGTGTATTATTATGCTGGATGGAGACAGTAGTGTTTAGTAAACACATAAAAAGAATGCCAGGCTTGAAGCTGCTTTACCTATTTCATGTGCATGATTGATGAAGACTACATATTGAGCACAGGATTTATGGGAGCTGTGGATACTACAAAGTCCCACAACCAACAATAAAATTAAAAAATGCTATGTGCTTCTCATGAGAATAAATTGATGGGGCCCTTGAACTTGACTGATTTCAAGGTCTGGGGCAGTAAGGCTATGACCACAGTGAAATGTTTTAATTTCCCCTCTCTAGACCCCCGCTGGACCCTTGCCCATGGAGGTGAAGAGAGGGTTCCAGAAGGCTCAAATTAAGTCTCTTCGATATGACCTCAGCTTTCTGACTCCTGACATCTAAGAGCATCTTTGTGTATCTGCTCTCCCACATAATGTGTTAATGAGTAGGAGTTTACTTGCTTATGTGGATATTATAGAGCATAATTTATCTGGGTAGGTATATTAGGAGAAATAAGTATGTAGCCAAGATATAGATACAGACAAGGGAGATAGGTGTTAAAATTAATCTTTATTCTTACCAATTGCAACTTCAATCAATTGGGCACGCTCATCTGTCAAAGTCTCAGGCTAACCGACCGTAGTTCTGCCCTCTGGGTAGAGTTGGGGAAATCTTCAAACGCCCAGATTCAGCCCACTTAAATACTCATTTTTGCTAATTAATTCTGTATAATTATATGCAAATCTTGTTTATCCCTTAGTGTCATTGACCACAGAATTGCTCAATTCCTTCCAGATCTTTGTAGCTCAGAGGCAGCTCTTACCCCTCCCCTGGCATATATTTCCCAACTAACTGTCATTTTTCTGATGAGCAATTCAACCTGTTACTGTATACTAAGACAAGCATCCATCTCATGAAGGGACTCCATTTTAAGTTTGACCTAACTTCCAATTCAGGTCCTTTAATTTATGCTTAATACTGCATTTGCCTGTTACACCAGATCTGATTTGACTTGTCAATTAAGTCCTGCTTTTTAGGCAAGTACTCAGTTTGAAGTCACTACCAGATCTCCTGGCCCAATGCGTTGTTATAGAATACACCTGCACCGCGCCTAATTTAGCCGGCAGGATTTACTTGGTGTAATTGACTGACTAAATTTAGTCACATGGACCGGTGCGCGGTGTATTCTATAAACTACGCAGAAATTTAGGCTTATTTTATGAAGTACGCCTAAGCGAATTTCATTTCCGTGCTGAATTTGTAGGCATGATATATTGAGTAGACTTTGAGAACCAAGGCATATAGAAGGGAAATCTGACAGCAGCATAAAATAAGAGTGAAGGAAAATATTATGTGGAATGTGGACAATAGATTACTGCACTTTCATATTAAGCATACTGCTCTAGAGCTATAAAATAATCTGGATGAAAAATAATTTTCACCGCAGTTACGGTTATAATATTTGACATCCTATAATTTGATAAAACAGAATATTTCTATACCTAGCATCCCCCTCCCCCTCTAGCATTTAAAATTTGAACTCTGGGTTGCCTGAGCTCCCCCTACCCCACCATGATCCCCTACTTCCTGGTGGAATTTGCACTTACAACTCCAAACCCACTGAAACCTCCAGTAGTCAAGACAGGAGAAAGATACACATTGTTGCCTCTCCCTCCCCCTAGCTTCACTTGCTTGGATTTGGCCATCCAAGTTAGACTGCTAGCAGTGAAAATATACATTATGCACCTAGCTTCTTATGAATATTTAGGGCCCGATATTAAAAAAAACAACAACCCCTCCTCCCTCCAAAGTTTATAAACTTGGGCTGCTATGTTATGCTCCTAAATTCGTATCCTATTTTCAGCCAAATGTAGGAACTTAAGGGGCCCTTTTACTAAGCAGCTTTAAAAAGTGGCTGTGTGGGGAGTCACCTGGACCTTTGCGAGACTGTGCAGGCAACCTGTTAGATGCCTTCGGGCTCCTGGTGTCATCAGGGGAGGCCTTTTTCCATCCTATATTAAGGCAGACCTACTGCGGAATGCAGCTGTGGGCATGTTCCTGAAAGGAGCCTGAGGAGCGTGAATTGTGTTATTCTGTGCAGCTGTAGTGGGGAAAGAAGGTTTGAGGAAAGCCGCAATCCCGATTGTAGTGAAGGAGCCTATGGATCAACATTTGAAGGCACTTTCAGTGCCTGATGAGAATTCTCAATCGGCGTCTTTCTCTTCCTCTGAGACCTCACTTTCCCCGGAGGTTCGTACCCTACCTCCAAAACCTGTGCCTACCGGAGAGCTTGCGTCCGCTCCGGAGTATGCGAGCAACAGATGCCCTCCCCTGTTTCATTTAGCGTGAGAAGCTTTCAGATAATCTGCAAGGAACAGCTGGGACTTTGAATGTGAAAGAACCTAACAATGTTCCCTACTCTTTGTATCCTTTTTCTGATACTCGACGAAACCCGAAAGGCCCGGTCACTCCCCTCACCGGCCACTTACCTGGGATGAACAAGACACAGCTTGCTTGACCAACACCACGCAACCTGTTAACCCAACTAGCACCATGCCAGCTGGTGCATCAGCACTACACAACCGGAACGTTCAGAGTGGAGATCTCCTCTGCGTCCAGAGCAGCACAGCCAGTGCAGCAGGGAAGAGCCGACTAGAGCTGACCCCTATGGGAGACTTGTCAGATCACGTGGCAGAGCCCAACTGGCTCTGAGCCAGTGACCAGAGAGGCACGATTGGTGCTGACTCTGTAGGAGCTGTATGGAGGCATTCGACTGGCATATGACCAAAACCGAGCTTCTCATTTCCCCCCCCCCCCCAAACCCACCTCCCCGCTCCCCCCGTTTTCTATTTCTCTTGATGGCTCTCTCATTCTCCCTGTCTCCTCAGCTCGAAACCTTGGGGCTATCTTTGACTCTTCTCTCTCCTTCTCTGCTCATATCCAGCAGATCACCAAGACCTGTCGTTTCTTTCTTTACAACATCCGTAAAATCCGCCCCTTTCTTTCTGAACACTCTACCAAAACCCTCATCCACACTCTTGTCACCTCTCGTTTGGACTACTGCAATCTGCTTCTTGCTGGCCTCCCACTTAGTCACCTCTCCCCTCTCCAGTCGGTTCAAAACTCTGCTACCTGTCTCGGCTTCCACCAGGGTTGCTTTACTCATACTACCCCTCTCCTCAAGTCGCTTCACTGGCTCCCTATCCGTTTTTGCATCCTGTTCAGACTTCTTCTACTAACCTATAAATGTACTCACTCTGCTGCTCCCCAGTATCTCTCCACACTCGTCCTTCCCTACACCCCTTCCCGTGCACTCCGTTCCCTGGATAAATCTTTCTTATCTGTTCCCTTCTCCGCTACTACCAACTCCAGACTTCGCTCCTTCTTTCTTGCTGCGCCCTACGCCTGGAATAGACTTTCTGAGCCCCTACGTCTTGCCCCATCCTTGACCATCTTTAAATCTAGATTAAAAGCCCACCTCTTTAACATTGCTTTTGACTCGTAACCACTTGTATCCACTTGCCTCCACCTACCCTCCTCTTCTCTTTCCTCTACACATTAATTGATTTGTTTGCTTTATTTTTTGTCTACTAGATTGTAAGCTCTTTGAGCAGGGACTGTCTTTCTTCTATGTTTGTGCAGCGCTGCGTACGCTTTGTAGCACTATAGAAATGCTAAATAGAAGTAGTAGTAGTGGCTGAGACACACCAGCGATGCAAGCATCAGTGCTTGCAGCACTCAGCGGAAGGCTGCACCGTCTTGACTAGAGAGGTGTTCCAGGAGCCACAAAGAGCACAGAGCCCAACAGAGTGGATTTGTTTCAGCCACGGCTCAGAACCAACATAACAGCGCCACAGAAAAGCACCAGAAGAAATCTGAAAAAAGATAGATACAGAACTCCACACAATACACACAAACAATAGAAGGGACGGAGCAGAACTCCTACACACATGCACACAGGCACGCCCACACAATCAAAAAAATATATTATTATTAAGTAATTTGGGAGAACAAGGACTCCCCACCCAACAGGAGACTAACCAGAGGGTCCCTACACTAGGTACCCATGAGGACCCCATACCTGATAGAAGAATAACCAGAGGGTCCCTACACAAGGCCTGAAAGGACTCCATACCAAAACGCCCAAAAGGAGAAAATCAGAGGGTCCATACATGGCGACTCAGTGCCTAAACTCTCTATAGGAGAACAACAAGAGGGCACCTAATTAGGATCCACACCAGGACGTCCGACAACCAGTTCCCTGAGTCTAAACCCATCTCAAAATGGCAAATCTAAGAACATGGGCTTTCTACTGCATGGTAATAATATGGATAACTGGAATATTAGTGGCATCACTTAACAAATAGAACAAAATCCCCGTATGCATCACTGACAAATGACAACCCCACCATCAACTGGAAGAACAAACATAACCCTCCCAACAACATAGAGACTAAACCAACAACAAAAGGACAAACATTTTGATAACTTTCTTTAAGAAAAAAACTGTACCTTTTTGTGTTCAAACAATCTTATTGTTTCTCAGTGTGTCCAGACAAACACAAATGAGATGTAAGGCCTTTCTTCTGCGTAAATCAAATGTTTTAGTGGTGGGAGGTATCGTTTTCCTAAAATTTCCTTGCAAATGTCTGTCACAAAAGGTAATAATTCATATATATATATATATATATTTTTTTTTTTTTTTTTTTTAATTTATTTTTTGGATCCTGTGCATTTAGGGTCTCTTTTACAAAGCCGTGCTACCAATTCTCCGTGCAGCAAATGAGAGGAAGCCCATTCAATTCCTATGGGCTTGCTCTCATTTGCTATGCGAGAATCGCTAGTGCAGTTTTGTAAAAGAAGCCCTTAGAGCACTTTATTGCAGATAAAATGGACTTTTCTAAGACTTAATGTGTGTGCAGGTGTTAAATTGGGGTCTAATGATTTATTGTTTGCATTTGTTCCATTTATTTTTTTATTTGTTAATTTAGTCCAGTTGGCTCTTCCTGATGTGGGCTAGTAGGGATTGATGTGGGAATGTATTTAGTGTATTTATTTTTTCTTGCTCCTTTTCTGAGCATTTTATTGTAGTAAAATTCTTAATAAAAAACAAAAGTGGCCTGTGCTATCCCCAGTGCAGGTCTTTCCTGTGCGCCAAAACCACTTTTAGCGTTGCCAGAAAATGACCAATTTTTCAATTTCAGCATTAATAACCATGTGCTAATTTTCCCATTACTGTATGACCAATAGCGTATGTGCACTTAATGACACCTATTTTACAGGCAGTAAGGACTCATGTGCTGACCACGCACTAATCAGTTAGTGCATCAATATAGCTGCGCTAACTGATTAGCACAGACCCCACCTACTCTCCACCCCAGACCTCCCTAGCGCTAAAAAATAAAAACTATTTTTTAACACATGGGTAGCGCACACACATGCAAAACCTACCACAGAACACCTGAGTGCAACCTGCGGTGGTGCATTTTAACCTGCACTAAACATGCATTAGTGCTTACTGCAACTTAGTAAAAGGATCCCTAAATTTTCAGCTGAAAATGCATCTTAATATAGGAGTGTAAAAATTTATCAGCCCTCTTTTACTGCAGTGGATGCCATGCAGTATGTGAACCACTTGCTGTGCAGCCATTTCCTGGGGCAGCCCTTACCACCACCTATTTAGGAGGCAGTTGGGGCTCCTGTGCTAACCCCATGGTAACCGGGCCCGATTACCACTGGGTAATCCCCGGCACTAAAAAATAAAAAAATATTTTTTAAGTGCCAGAAATGGCATGTGCTGGGGGCAGGCACTACTTGCCAGGCTTCTGCAGTAGCCTGGCGATAGTGTCGAAATGACAGAAAAGCAGCATTACTGCTACTGCCGCTTAGTAAAAGGGGCCCTATGCTTATAAATTTATACCTGCCATTCATTTGCCTAGATTTATAAGCTTAATTTATTAACTTACTCCCGGATTCTATATATGGTGCCTGAAAATCCACACGGAAACCAAAGCATATTCTCTAACAATGCACATAACTTAGTTAACTAGCTAATCAGTGCTGTTAATTGGATGTTAAACAATTAGCACAAATTGGAATTAATTGAGATTTATGCACACAACTCGCTAAGTGTATTCTTTAACGTGGTGCACCTAAATTCTAAGTCGAATAGAAAAAAGCGCATGGCCATAGGTGGGGCATGGGCGTTTCTAAAATCTATGTGCATAATTATAGAATACATCCGATCTGCGCCTAATTTGGGTGTCGGGATTTACACTAAATAAAATGTAGCCTAAATAGACGTGACCAAATTTGGTCACGTGGCGAGCCACTTGATGTATTCTATATATTGCACAGAAATTTAAATCTATTCTATATAATTTAGGCGTACTGTTTTTTCTGCTCAGATTTTTCATGCACCATATACAGAATCTAGCCCTTAGTGCTGAAAACCAGTCCTCACTTCTTTTTCCCACCCTAAATCCACCCCCCCCCCCCCGATACCTACTTTTTATGCTCCTACATTTAAGAGTTTAGTTAAAGTTTGAGTATAAATTTTGGTATTCAGAGGCCAATGTAAGAGCATAACTCTCAAAGTTAAGAGCAGATATCCTTTGAATTTCAGACCCTTACTTATTACCAGGACTTTTCTTAGGAGGCTTTCAGTGGTACTGAATACTGGTACCTTTTTCATTGCCTGTTAAAATTCATCCATGTTCCACAAGTTTTAATGAAAGAGCTCAGGCCCTGCACACCTCATAGCAGTCTGGCTTGTTCTCTCTTCCCCGCAAGAGGTGTGTTCTAAGAACTGGCTTGATATAGAAACTCAGACCAATTCATCACTGTGCCACTTCATTACCAAGCTAGTTCATCTTATAACAGTTCATTATCAAAGACATTACATTACACCCAGTGCTTTCTTTGTAAGAAAAAAGGTACTGGTACTCATACAAAACCAGCCTTAAGAGTGGGGTCACTATGGCTCCATCCTCACCATAGCCACACCCATTTTACCAGCTATGTTACATATAAAAATACATCATTGAAAATAGTACACTAGTCTCTAGGTCCAGCATAAGAACTCCTAAGAGTGACCATCCTATGTAATAATTCTCACCTCCAACGTTCGGTCTCTGCCTGGGACCGTGGCTCCGTGGTCTGATTCCGGCAGTAGATCAGTGACGTCATCCGCATCACACGAACAGCTGAAACAGAAGAGAAAGAAGAGGCTGTGTGAAGTGGCATCCCTACAGTGCAGGAGGTAAAAACCTGCAGGAGGTGGGGAAGGGGGGTCCTGAAACAACAGGGGAGGGAAGGGGGGGTCATGAACGACACGGGGGGGGGAAGAGGGTCCTTTCGCTTCTGTTTCTGCTGTTCGTGGGGTCCCGCCCTTGAGGACGGGACCACAGGAACAGCTGAAACAGAAGCGAAAGAAGAGGCTGTGTGAAGTGTGCAGGAGGTAAAAACGTGCAGGAGGGGGGGGGGGGGGGGTCCTGAAATGACAGGGGAGGGAAGGGGGGGTCATGACCGACACAGGGAGGGGGGGAAGGGGATCATGAAACTACAGAGGGGGGTCCTGAAATGACAAGGGGGGAGGGGATTCCTGGAAATCAACTGGAAGGGTTGGGGCAGGTCCTGCAACTGGAAGGGGAGGGGAGTCCTGGATCAGGGGGTAGGGGGGATGGAAAGAAGAGGAGGGGGAGGGGGTCCTGGAACTCAGAGAGGGGGGAGAGGCGGAGTGGGAAGGGGAGAGGGGGGATGGGAAGAAGTGGCAGGGGGGGTCCTAGAACTCACGTGTGAAGAAGTGGGAGGGGTTTCAGGAACTCAGGGGTGGAAGGGGGGAGGGGAAGGGGGTTCAGCAAACTCTCGGTCTCGCTGTGTCTCACATATGCACTCGCACACACTGTCATTCTGACACACACACACTCTCTCACAGACACAATCGCACCCAATCTCACTCTCTCTCTGATACAGTCACTCTCACACACACACTCTCTCTCTCAAACATACATACTACGAGGAAAACCTTGCTTGCGCCCGTTTCCTTAAAAACTGAAATGGGCCTTTTTTACTAGTAAACTAATAAAATATGTAGACAAAAAAAATCAGATGAAACCCCCACAAAGCCAGACTCTGTCATGCAGGATACACCAGAAAAACAAAATATTTCCCCCTTGTACTGCTATAAAGATAGCAGACGTAAATTTAAAAAATGACATATTCTATTCACTACAATACAAATTAACAACTACAAATAAAACAAAAAATTTAAACTACCACCATACTACTTTATCTTAAACTAAAAAGAAAATTCATTTTTCTACCTTTGTTTTCTGGCCATGTACTTTTTTTTTTAATTGTGTTGGTCCCAGTCTCTGGTTTCTGCTTTCCTCGTCCTCTCTTAACTCTATTGCCAGACTTTCCTGTTAGTTATTTTTCTCTCCTTCTTTTCCTTTCTTCAATTTTATTTTCTGCCTTTGTCCACATTTAGTTCTTTCTTACTTTCCAAACTTCAATTTCCCTCTTTTGACTGTGCCTACCTACAGCTTGCCCCTCTCTCCTCCCCCACTTCTATCCAGCATTTCCCCCTCTCTCCTCACCACTTCAATCATCTGCTCCCTTTCTCCTCCCCACTTCCATCGAGCATTGCCCCTCCTCTCCTCCCCATATTCATCCAACATTTGCCCCCTCTCTCTACTCCCCACTCCCAACCAGCATTTGCCCTTCTCTCTTCTCCCCACTTCCATCCAGCATTTCTCCACTTTTCCCCCTCTCCCCATCCAGCATCTTGCTCCATGCCCCCTCTCTCGCCATCCAGCATTCTGTCCTTGCCTCCTTGTCTCCATCCAGCATTTCTGTCCTTACCCCTTGTCTTCCCATATGGCATTTCTCCCCTTGCCCCCTCTCTTCCTAGCTGGCATTTCTCCACTTGAACCCTCTCTTTCCATCTGGCATTTCTCCCCTTGCCCCCTCTCTTCCTATTTGGCATTTCTCCCCTTGCTCCCTCTCTCCCCATTTGGCATTTCTCCCCTTGCTCCCTCTCTCCCCATCTGGCATATCTCCATGCCCCCCCTCTCCCCATCTGACGTTTCTCCATTTGCTCCCTCACTTCCCATCTAGCATCTTTCCCCTTGCCCCCTCTCTCCCATCCGGCTTTTCTCTCCTTACCCCCGCTTTCTAAATCCATCATCTCTCTCCTTGTCCCCCTCTTCCCCTATCCAGCATTTCTCCCCTTTTCCCCTCTCTCCTCATCCAATATTTCTCCCCTTTCCCCCTCTCTTCCCATCCAACATCTTTCCTTCCCTTCTCTGCCCCCCCCCCCATCCAGTATTTCTCCCCTTACCTCCTCTCTCCACATCTACCATCTCTCTCCTCTTGCCCCCTCTTTTCCATCCAGCATTTTTCCTAACAAGCAGCAGCAGTGGGCAAATCAAGGAGTAAATAGTATGGGTCCGCAGTGCTCAGACTCACAATGTCAGCTCTGCTGATCCCCTGCCCCTCTGCAGCTCATGTTCTAGCACTGCAGCTCGTACCTGCTACTCCTTGCTTTGCCCATTGCTGCTGCTCATTGGGAAAAGCTGCTGTGGCTGTGTGAGAGAAGTGGGGGATGAGCAGGGAAGGGGAAAAAATGTGACTTTATGCTGTACCAGCGTGTACCGGCACAAAAAAGCTCTGATTTTGCCTCACGTCACCTCACCACATATCCATGCTAAATATATTTAAATTATATGCACGAAAAACTTGCAGCAAATGAGGGGTGAGCATGCCAGTAGACATCGATGCCCGTTCTTTTGTGCCTAAATATGAGCCTCACTAAAACATTCACATAAAATTTTCACAAGCCCCATATTTAAGGCAAAAAAACAGTGTTCTTGCCACCTAAAGCTGCCACTTCATCACATGACAGTTCATCACTGTGTCTCTTCATCACCAAGCCAGGTAAACATCCACATGACATTTACCGCTATGGACATTTTATCACTCACTTCAGCACATATTCAAGCTTAATACATTCAAATTGTATGAGCAGAAAACTTGCAGATGAAGGGGAGAGCATGCCTGTAGTAGCGCGTAATATTTTCACAGGACTCGTATATAGGTGCAGAAGAACAGCGCTCTTATCACTTAACTGTAGGCGTCTCCTTATAGACACCCTCTAAAGGGATAATTTTATAAAAGATTTTTTGCACTTAACCCCTTTTATGCACCTAAAAGGCCTCAAAAAAATTACCCCAAGGGTTACATGAATAAAAAACATACTGCATCCACACACCCCTAATTTTCTTTCCTGTTTTATCTACATAGGTAGCTCAGCGGTACTTCCTTTTCAGCAAGTGTTAAGCCCGCATTGGGCTTACCTTCACTTTGTAAAAGGGGCCCTCAGTTTGCACTTCAAGTTTTCCGAGCATATAATTTGAGTACAGGTGGAGGGGTATTTTTGATATGGTGTCTATGACCGACTTTGGACGTTTTGTACAAAACGTCCAAAAAACAAATAGAAAACAGGGTAATTTTCAAAAAAAAAGAAAAAGTATTTTTTTACCATTTCAAACAAGGTTTTGTGCTGTGTACGTTTTTTTTTTTTTTTTAAAATCATTAAAAAAAAAAGTCTAAATGAAAAACGTAGAAAATCAAGCCATTGGGCTGTAGGAGGGGCCAGCATTTTTAGCAGATTGGTCCCCCAGACATCCCAGGAGAGCAGTGCAGCACCCTAGGAGGCACTGCAATGGACCGAAAATAAATGATCCCAGGTACACATCTCACCGTTGCTTCCTTGTTTTCTCTGCTGACCCCCCCCCCCCCCCAACCCACCCAAAACTTACTACCTGCAACTGTAACCCACTACAGTAGTCCTTATAGGTGAAAGGGGCACCTATATGTGGGTACAGTGGGTTTCTAGTGAGTTTTGGAGGGCTGACAGTTTCCACCACAAGTGTAACAGGTAGGGGGAGGTATGGGACTGGGTCCACCTGTCTTCACTAGACTACTCCAGGGACCTGCGTGCTGCTCTAATGGACCTGAGTATAACATCTGAGGCTGGCATAGAAGCTGGTAAATTATGTTTAAATTATAGTTTTGGGTGTGGTGGTGGAAGGGGGCCATTTATTACTGGGAGAGTAAGGGGAGGTCATCCTTGATTCCCTCCAATGGTCATCTGGTCATTTAGGGCACCTTTTTGTGCCTTATTTGTTATAAAAACAAGTCTAGCTCAAAATGTCTTAGTTTTAGTGGTGGACTGTTTTGTTTTGTTCCATTATGGCTGAAAAATGTCCAAGTCTTAGGAATGTCCAAATCCCATCCTTAACACCTGCCCCCCCCCCCCCCTTGAGATTTGGGCACACTGCAGATGAAAAGCATAGAAAAAGCCTGAAAAATAGGTTTTGGGAATACCAATTTGGACATTTTTGTGAGAAAAACATCCAAATGCTGCTTTATGCCACTTTTTAGATGTTTTTTCTCTTTCAAAAATAAGCCCCTTAGCTTTCTAGACGTGTTGATATGTGTTGAGTGCCTATTCTTCTGCATCTAAATATGAGACTTGTGAAAATTTTATGTGAAAGACGTTTTAGCGAGTCTCATATTTAGGCGCGGGCCCGATTCTATATATGATACCTAAAAGTAATGCGCAATAGGCAATTACACCTAGGCATATTCTAAATACCACACATAAACCTACACGTGGTATTTACTCTTAAGTGTAGTTCATGTGACTAGATCTACGCGCATCCATTTACACCAATGAAAAGCTGCTGTAAATCTCTGCTTGTAGATTTACACGCACTGGCCCATATTTTATAACAACTCATGTAGATTTTGAAACACCCATTTCCTCATCCCTAAGCACACCCCTTTTTACCTGCACGTGGTAGAATTTAGGCGCAGTACTTTACAAAATACACTTTGCAATGTAATTTTTGCCAATTAGTGCTCGTTATTGCTTGTTAAGTGCTGTTGACAGTGCTTAACAGCTTGTTTAAACAATTAATCTACTCACGTAGTTATATAGTGTGCCTAGATTTACGAGCGGAATCGTGCATAACTCTAGGCGCACTATATAGAATCCAGGGGAAAAGGGATGAAGTGTCACATGATGAAATGTCTGTGGTGATAAAGTGCCATGTGATGAAATGTCATCAAACCCACTGATGAACTTGTAGGGAAGGGATGAGATTTTGGATTTAACGTTTGTAGCCCAAGGTGAGTTACATTCAGGTACAGTAGGTATTTTCCTGTTCTTTGAAGGCTTTACAAATCTAATCCCCCCCCCCCCCCCCCCCGTTCACAAAGCCCGACATAGCCCATTCACTTTGAATTGGCTGTGTTGGCATTGCCGCGTGGCAGCTGATAGTGCGACTTTGTAAAAAGGGGGGTAAGATTGTACCTGATGTAATGGAGGGTTAAGGGGGTCTTTTACTAAAGATGAGCTTGAATTATGTGCAGCAGGGCCCATAGGAATAGCTGCAGATACTCGAGCTAACCTTTAGTAAAAGACCCCCTAAATGACTTGCCCAAGATCACAAGAAGCTGCAGTGGGATTTCTTAGATTTCTTTTTGAAAATTTTGCAGTATATTAAATTGACCCTTGTTCAGAGCAACCCACTAATTTTCAGCAACACTTATCCAGTTAGTGCTGCTGAAAATAACCGGTTAGCACCGAACTGAAAATTGGCTATTTTGGGGGTGTTCTGGGGCACAGTCAGCACTTAACCAGCCAGGTTATTTAGATAAAGAGGACCACATAAAAATCAGTCTTATCTTTATGTGGTAACCCATTGCCGGTTAAGTGCTGAATATTGGACTTAACCAGCTATACCTTAGCCAGCTCCAGAAACCTAGAAACTCAGTGCCGATTTCCGGAAGAGGATCCAGCATTGAACTTCTGGGGTTAACGCTGGAGGCAGTCAGTAAAATGCTGATCACTGCCGGCTGAATATCGGGCCCAGAGAGCAAGATCTTAATTGTGTTTTTTTAAATTGCAGCAAAGGGGGCAATTTTATAACTAACTGCACACTTGAATAACTCACATATTGTGCAGGACCTGTACATTTTCAGAATGAAAGGATGCATGTACATGTGCGTTGAAAATTACCTCAGGGAATTTGTGCACATTTTATTTTTGTTACATTTGTACCCCGCGCTTTCCCACTCATGGCAGGCTCAATTCGGCTTAAATGGGGCAATGGAGGGTTAAGTGACTTGGCCAGGGTCACAAGGAGCTGCCTGTGCCTGAAGTGGGCATCGAACTCAGTTCCTCAGTTCCCCAAGACCAAAGTCCACCACCCTAACCACTAGGCCACTCCTCCATGTATTTACACCTTCTCTTTTGCATGTACAAAGTATTTGAGTTTATAAAATGTATGTGCATGCCTGTAAATTAAGTATTCACATAAGTACAGACCTTTTCCTCAGCAATACAATACATTTCTGATAAAGATATGCATTCTGTACACAGGTAAATTTACCCACCTATCACGTGCACAGTTTTATAATTGCCTGCTTATGTACATAAAGTATTGTTTGATACCCAAAAATGGCTTTTGAAACTGTCCTGCCAATCAGGGATAGGCAATTCCGGTCCTCAATAGCACTAGGCAGGTCAGGTTTACAGGATTTCCACAATGAATATGCGGGAAATAGATTTGGATGCACTGCCTCTTTGGTATGAAAATCTAGCTCCTGAATATTCATTGTAGAAATTCTGAAAATCTGACCTGCCTGGGGATCTCGAGGACTAGAATTGCCTACCCCTGGCCTAATTACCAAAAATAAAAAAAATTGTTTTCAAAGTACTGCTGTTCTACTATTAAAATATGCAAAAATCATAAAGGGGCCTATTTTCTAAAGTGTAGTAAGATTTTACAGTTAATGTGTGGTAACTGCCAAAACCTCTGCATTAATTCTTTGTCATCGCACATTAACTATATGATAAATAATATGATGTAGCTATCTGTACCTCTCGAGCTGGCATAAACTGCATTAACAGTTAACGCACAATAACTACCTTCAAATAAACTGTAAGGTGTAGTCATCACCTTTTTTTTTTCAATATTAGCTGTTTAATATCGGAATTACTATATGTGTCCAAGGAATTTCTGCATGCCAAAGAGCAGGTGTAAATACATGCATACAAATTCCCCTGAGGTCATTTTCAAAGCAGACATAAGTGTGTCCTTTCGTTATGAAAATGTGCTGGCCCTCACAAGGAAAAAATATGCTTACTACTTCTTCACTCAGTTATATTAACGAAAGCACAATTAAGATCTTTATCAGGATTGTACGGAGGTATTGCTGAAGGTGGAGTCTGCATTTTCATATGTTAACAAACCGCTGACAAGGCTTAGTGATTAATTTGCAAAATAATGATTTCTGCCCTCATATTCAAATCAGTAATGAATTTCCTACAACAGTGGTTTTCAATCTGATCCTCTGGAACCACAGTCCAGTCTACTTTTATGTGGAATGCCGAAGTTTTTAATAAAAGAAAATGATAAATTATGAATAATTTACTCATGGATAAGGGCAAACTCTACACATTATTCCTGGTATGTTGCAACCAAATACAGAATATATATTGATAAATAGCAAAACATGTTTCATTTTCTATTTAATGCATAACTATTTTTGTCAAGTAAATATTGTATACAGAATGACACCTAATTATTTAAATGTTAATGCTGATCTTTCTTTTTGTAGATTTTCAGCTTGACCACCCTGCTGAGTGAAGCACAGATTTGTACCTGTCTGTCAAGCTGGCAAGTAATTTACCCATTTCAAAATCTGAAGAGTAATGACCCTGGTGAAAATCCATCTCCTCTTAGGATTCCTAAACCTTTTAAATCATGTTTACGCTGAGAAAGCAAGGAATTCAGGCATTCTTGTGTCTCAAGTGGCTCTTTTATTGACTGATTATAATGGGAACTCCAGCTTGCTTTCCAGCCTGCTTAAGGTCCTGAAGAGAAAGAGACTCTCAAATGCCCTTAGGAGGATGCAGGTCCCAGTTCTTTGTACTGGAACAGAAACTGACATGTTTCTGTTTGCATGTCACCAGAATGAAGAATGTGGGCCTGTTGGTTGTGATTTGATCATTTGCTTTGCAGTATAATGTTGGCTGTTTACAACTTTACTTGCCTATTCCTAGTGTACAATTACTTGTCACAGTTCACACTTTTACTTAGATGCTTCATTATTTGGATTTGTAACTAGCATAAAAATGAGCACATACTGCTTTTAATTTGAGGTGTGATATGAATTTGTCATATACATCACACCTAATACCTTTCTGTTAAATGTAATTTGTTTTTCTTATTATGAAAGTTCACATGTAAATTTCATAACAGGGCACCTATATGAAGCATCCAAAAAGTGTCTGTTTTGTACTTATTTGATAAAGGTATGATAGTTGACAGTTAAGGATGTGCACAGGGTAAAAAAAAATTGGTTTGTTTGTAGTTTGGCCTTTTTTTCCTGTTCTTTCAGATTTATTTTTGTTTATGTTACATTTTTGTGTTAATAAAAATTTAACAGTTTTACAAACTCAGGAGCCTGTTTACTAAACTGCAGCGAAAGTGGCCTTAGTATGTCCTTACACAGGTCTTTTCCTGTACGCAAAGGCTATTTGTACCACCAGTTTTCAAATTTTTCCACTAATGGCAGTGCTCTAATTTTCCATTATCGCGTGAGCCCCTACTGCCACCTATTTTGTAGGCGGTAGGGATTCGTGCTAAACTTGAACTAATAGTGTGTGGCAATGCCAATGTGCTAACCCCCCAGTCAAGTCCCTTTGGCAATACATAAATTTTATTTTTTAGCACATGGGTACCACGCACACATGGCAAAATTACCACAGGAAGCTTCCGACCCGTAGTACGCCATTTTTTGCTGCAGTAAGCATGCAGTAGTGCTTACCGCAGCTTAGTAAAAGGACCCCTTCAAACTGACTCTACATACATTTATTTATAGGATATAACATGTGTTAGATCAATTGTGCATTCAGTAAGGGGCCCTCTTACTAAACCGTAGTAAAATTTGCAGTTACCGTCTCTTAAAGCAGGACTTTGCCAGACGGTAACTGAAAATTTATCACAACTATTGAGGGCATTCCTAGCCTTTGCCATTACAGGTCCAGCATTAAAATGACACATAGCATGCAGTACTTAGCTTGACAGTAAGGAGGCAGTAAGTGGCCTGTGCTAACTGCAAAAATGCTGATTAGCACGCAATATTTGCAGCATGCTAGCTGAAAAAAACGCCTTCCACGCCCACTCACCAAACATTACATGCCCCCCAATGCAAGAAGCATAACTAACTGCAAAAATACCTTAAAACCCCTTAACACAGTTGTGTGCTAGCAGTTACCACACAGTAAAGTGCGTGTTAAGTGCTGAATGTGGTTTCGTAAAAGGGCCGCTATATTTTTAAGGTCATGCCTGGTGAGCCAAATGCACACTAATTAATGCTTGTCCATAAACTTACGTGCCCTTATGAAATAGGTTTGTACAATGACCCTTACTACAGCACAGACTTGCAGCTGCTTAGAAAAATGTATACGTTTGCATGTACTCTATGAGTATACCCATCTATATATATATAAAAGGCACTTTGAAGCCTCAAGCCGGAAACTTGAGGCGCCCGAGATATCCGGTTTGGCCTGCAGGCTCCAGTCACTGTAGCTCCGCCCTCGCGTCAAAATGCGATGATGTTGAGGGCGGGGCGGCCCTCGCGTCAAAACGCGATGACGTTGAGGGCGGGGTGGCCCTCGCAACCACGTCACTGAGGGACAAAGGGACGAAGAGGAGAGGTGTGCAACTCGGAACGGAGGCACGGAGGGGGTGTCTGCAACTCGGGAGGGAGGGAGGGAGGACGGGGGGGGGGGGATTACCCTGCTAGCGCCCGTTTCATTTTTGCCAGAAACGGGCATTTCTTACTAGTATTTTATAAAATGCGCAGACCATTTAAAATTAGGCAGAGCCATGCAGCGTGCCCACTTTTACACTTGTGTACCCCCCCCCCTCAGTTTTATAACTGTCATTTTCTGAATATAAAACAGACACTCCATGTAAAATGCTTTACAAAATTACCCCCAAAAGGGAGGGAAAACCCTAGACCAGTCCTCAGGACACACCTAGTCAGTCAGGTTTTCAGGATACCCACAACGAGTATGCATGAGAGAGATTTGCATGCCCTACCTCCACGGTATGTGAATTTATCTCATGCATATTCATTGTGGGTATTCTGAAAACCTGACTGGCTAGGTGTGTCCCGAGGACTGGGTTAAGAACCCCTGGTCTACACGTTTGCTGAGAATTGAATTTTATATCTGATTTTTTTGATGAGTTGGTTCCAAATTTTGTTAACAGCTAATGACTGCAAGTATTTTGTTATCTGTACCTGGTTTGCATTCTAGTTCTTTCGTGCAGCCTTATGCTGCTCTGCTTCCACCAAATGGAATTCCCTCAGCAAACCCAAAAGAATTCTTACACTCTCATGCTTCAAGCCAGATGTGGCTTTTTACCTGCAGGGTTTGGTTGTTTAGGTTTGCTATATTTAGGGGCCCTTTTACTAAACTGCATTAAGAACTTAGGGCCGGATTCAGTCAGTGGTGCTGGGAAAAATCTGCTCCAAGCGCTGTTCTATAAAGGGCACTCCAGGCTGCTTGCCTTTTGTAGAATAATGTCTAAAACAGAGTCCCGTGCCCAACTTTAGGCATGAGCAGTTACGCTTGTTGAAATTTGCTGTAAATCCTGGCACGCAAGCTTGGTGCGTAACCCTGGTATTCTATAACACTGCTGTTAAAGCTTTGGAACGCCCATGCCCCTTCCATGGCCACACCCCCTTTTGGATTGTGCACAAGATAACTTAGGTACGGAATGTTATAGTGTGTATACAGATCCACTCGTAATTCCCGATTAGTACCAATTAGCGTTAATAATTGTTAATAGCTGATTAACTAGTTTGCACATAGTTCTCAGATCTGTATCGAAATTTGGATATCCAAAAATGGACGCCATATAAAGAATCCAGTGGTTAATGTGCAGTAACTGCTAGCACACAGCTGTGTTAAGGGGCTTTGTGATAATGTAGTAGTTAACATAGCAAACCTCACATTAAGTGCTTTTTGTGTGAGGGGTGTGCCTTGGACAGAGAGTGGGCATGGAAGGCACTTGGTAATTATTACGCTTCACGCACCACATACTGACTGTCTAATGCTGAGTTAATGCAGGACCATTTACCACCACCTAAATAAGGGGTGCAACGTACCTCTGCAGGAAATGCATACTAATTAGCACATGCTAATGAGCAGTTTTACTTGGGACCGGTATAGGGCATGCTGGAAATGCCAACAAATAGTTACCACATTAAGGGGCCCTTTTACTAAGCCGCATAGGCGCCTACGCACACCCAATGCACGTCAATTCAGAGTTACCACCCAGCTACCGCATGGCTCATGCGGTAATTTCATTTTTGACGTATGTCCGCTATGCGCTCCATAAAATATATTTTATTTTCTGGTGTGTGGCAACTCCAACTTGCTGCGCATAGGCAGTTATCGCATGGTTAACGTGAGAGGCCTTACAGCTAAGTCAATGGCTGGCAGTAAGGTCTCAGACCTAAAATAGATGCACGCCAATTTTTATTTTGCCACACGTCCATTTTCTGCAAAAATGTTTTTAAAGGCATTTTGTACAGGCGTGCTGAAAAATGGATCTGCACACGCCCAAAACACGTGCATACACTAGCGCAGGCCATTTTTCAGCGTGCCTTAGTAAAAGGACCCCTAACTTTTTAGTTACCATGGGGTAAAGTCCTGTGTTAAACCACAGTAACTGAAAGATTTACTGCAGATTAGTAAATGGGCCCTTTAATCCCTCTATATTTTGTTGAATGCCCAGGTGGTACCGTGCATAGATTGTATATGTGCTACTTACTTTTAAGAAATGAAGTCTGCCGGCCCACAGACATTTTTTCTAAAAGAAATAAATGGAGATTTTGAAGGCTATCCATTTGATTGCTAATGTTATATTCCACCTATGGTGTTCCTTTGGGAGAAGCCCAAGGGAAGACGTAAGAAACCATTCTACAGCTTGAGATACATTGAAGGATGTAATCTGCTCCTAACTGTGACCCGAGTATCAATTGTTATTATTTATTGTAAGCAAAATACTGCCATATGTCTCTTACTATTATATCAAGATTTGAAGCCTCTAGTCTTCTCCTAGGAAGAATTAGGAGTTAGATCAGTATCAGTCATGGGCCTTAACTATTGGTTCAGAAAAATTACAGTTTTGCATATTTTGTTTGTTTGTTTGTTAGACTGTTTCACTACCAAAGATTGTTGTATGCTTTGTTTATCTACTTTTTTCCTTGAAACAGAGATGTATTATGTAGCTTTCTTTTGCTTCTTATATTTCCCTATGTTCATCTTCTGAAGCAACATTTATACAGTTTATACAAAGTGCTTATCAGTGGCTACTGATTAGGTATTACACAGGGCAAGCAAATACATTATTTTTGGAGGGAAAAGGGCACTGTAATGCAGTATATTTGTTCATGTTTAATAAAATATTTAGAAATCTTAATATTTGCTGGTCTATTATTGTACATCTTCTCTATCATGTGCCATTTTTTCTTTATTTCTTGTTTTATTCTGTTCTCCTGGTCTCTTATTCTCTCTTTCTCCTGGGCTTTTCCATTCTGTATTGTATGCATTCTATCTCATATACATTCATTGTGGGATTCCTGCTCTTTTCATTCACTTTGACTATATTCTCTGAGGTCAGTTTCCGCATGTTCAGCATGAATTTGCATGTATAATTACCTTTTGTAAAATGAAAACAAATGGGTGGTATTATTAGGGTAATATAACATGTGTAAAAGGGTAAGCAGACACCCATTTTATGCCTATTCTATACAGAAAGGTAGGCAGAAAACACATTTATGGCACAGTCAGTTACATCTATGTCTAGATGTTAGCCAAAACACATGTAACTTATTGAATGCAACAGGGGCAAAGCCAGACACCCAATTTTGGGTGGGCAGAAGAACCCTGCCATATCCCACAGGTAATTTGGTCTCTCCTCTTGCCTGCATGCCATATGGTCTCTCAAACACCCCACCTCTCCCGCATACCTTTTAAATAGATTTTCAACAGCAGCAAGTATTACACACTGCTTATCTTGGCCCCACAGTCTTCCCACTGATGCAACTTCCTGTTTCCACATAGGCGGAAATACATCAGAGGGAAGGCTGTGGGGCAGGTGCGAGCAGTATGTATCAGTCACTGCTTGCTGCAGGTGAAGATCTGCTATTTACAAGGAGGGACAGTTGGAAGTTTTCAGCTGGTGGGGCTTGGGAATCCCTGCCAGCCACATCATAGGTGTGCTGCTACTAGGTGGGCCTGAGCCCAAAGTGTGTGGGCCTAGTCCCACCCGAACCCATCCTTGGCTACGCCACTGGAATGCAATCATGCTCACACCCACTGGCAAAACCTGGTGCATACCTTTGTACTAGTTGGTATTCTATAAGAGGTGATTTACATGCATAAGTGGCTAGAATTCTGCCATTTACATGCATTCCTGCTGCCTAAAACTAGATGCGTTCATATAGAAATACCCCTATATGTATAATGCTAGACATAGGTGCTCATTTTCAAAGCACATAGGCTTACAAAGTTCCATAGTAAAATATGTAACTTTGTAAATCTGTGCTTTGAAAATGAGCCTTTATTATATAACCAACATGATGCGTAAAGTGAAAGGGGTATGTTTGGGGCATTCCAAGGGTCGTGCCAAGTATACATATAACTTACAGTATATGTCTAAGCACTGGACATAGTAAACCCGGCAGTTTAACTAAATATATAAGCTATACATGTAAGCACTGATATTCAATGGCTGGACAATATTTTTATTGAAAATATATGCCCAACTTAGAACAAAAAGTTTAAATAGCTCAAAGACCATCTCAACAGTACAAACTACTGTCTCTCCTCCCTCCCCCATGCTTGTACCCCCCCCCCCCCCCCCAGCCAGCAACCCATTAGTTGTTCGGGTTGCTAGCAACCCCTCCTCATTTCCACTCCTCACTGCTTCCTTCCCAGTCTTCCTGTGTCCCGTCAGCCTACCCTATCCTTCCCTCCTAACCATCCCCCGAAAATATTCAGTGGCTGTATTTGTATCTTAATATGGGGGTGCAAATAATCAGAGTTTATATTTATGTTACACATATAGCAGTATATCTGTATATCCAATGGTGCTTGCTATCCCCTCTTTCTATAACAGGTCATCTAAATTTAAGTGCCTCTTACACACTTAAATTTATAGACTGCTAGCATTTATACATGTTAGCCTACACGTATGCATGTAAATGGCAGTAGTGCACTCAACCGCTATTCTGTAATTATGTGCTAAAATGGCTTAGTGGGGCACTTTCAAAAGGACCTCCAAGTCAGAATCAGGATGTCCATGTCAGAACGTCTCAAACGTGAGACAGGCATTCATGTGCTGGAGATGTCCAGCATGAAAAGCTGCTTCACAAACTGGAACAGCCAAATTATGAAAGGGGGAAAATAAGGAATATGGATGTCTTTATGGCAGTATTCTTAGAAAATACCCAAACAGATGTCCTTGCAGTGCAGAGAGGAACAAGGGTCCCACCATTTAAATTTTTTGTTTTTTTGTAATTGTGAGCCCTGCAGGATCAGAAAAATACCTACTATACCTGAATGTACATCACTTCAACAGCCTTCAGGCGTGCAGGTAGCTTATATATTTAAGTACATCAGGTATTTTTCTGTTTCTGGAGGGCACACAATTAAAACAAATAATAAAAGAATTAAAGTGGGATTTGAACTTGTGTCCCTTGGTTTACATGCCACTGCATTAACCATTAGGCTACTCCTTAGATCTGCTGTCACAGAGCCTGATATTCTTTTCCAGTTTCACTTTCAGGGGAGAGGGACGAGGACAGCAACCACTGGGGGATTGAGGTGTCATACCCTAATACCTCCAGCGATCAGCTTCTCAATCAGAGCAACGTTTTGGACCCTAGACATGATTGAAACAGGACTAAGGACAGCCTTCTTTTTAGATTTGGACATTGCCTTTTCCTTTTGGTAATTGCTGTTGGACGTTCTGATTTTGGGCCCTCCCTAGCCCCACCCAAAACTCACCCATAACACTCCCCCTTGCTATTTGGATGTACTGCAGTGTTGAACGTCTAAATCCTGCCTTTGGAAAATTGGGGTTTGGACGTTTCAAGCACATGGACTTTCATTTCGGTATTGTGGGACATCTGTATGCTTTGAAAAAAAAGCTCCTTAGTGTGTAATTGTAAGGGGGGTATTCACAGGGAAAGGGCAGAGGCAAGGCTGACATTTAAGCACT
This sequence comes from Microcaecilia unicolor, assembly GCF_901765095.1. Classification (NCBI taxonomy): domain Eukaryota; kingdom Metazoa; phylum Chordata; class Amphibia; order Gymnophiona; family Siphonopidae; genus Microcaecilia; species Microcaecilia unicolor. The sequence goes on from NC_044031.1 coordinate 220,166,415, forward strand.
TAAGTTATAGCACACTATAAACTGTTCATGTAAATGTCACATTTAGGTGCTAACATGTACACCAGCTATAGACCCAGCATAAATGTTAGCACTTAAATGTAGATGCATTGGGACTGGTTTATGCTGGTGTTCTATAATAACGCCTATCATTTAGTGCTGCTGAATATAAGAACATTTAAAATGTTTAGATTAGGCATTTCATATTATTCCATAGATGTTCTGCTAAAAATTGACCTCTGTTTCTTCATATTCTACAAAATCTCTTACTTTTCCCGTATCTTTCTTTTGTACTATTATTTTTATTGCAGCCCTCGCAGTCCTAACAAAAAAAAAGAGAGCAACACTGGACTTTCAGGATTGAGATAATCAATGTCCTCCTTTATTGGAAGATTGACCCGACACGGGCCGTTTCGGTGCTCAAGCGCCTGCCTCAGGGGTCTAACATAAAATCATAAAATAACATATAAGTATATCAGTTACATGCAAATTAAAACATGCATATATAAAAACTTTCAATTATAAAAATATATAGTCCACCATAAATCAAATAAAACATACACATAAAGCCGTAAATACATATATATATAAAAACTTATATGTGCAGATGTATTTGTAAAAGAATCTCTTAATTTCCAAATTTAAAAATAGGACGTTTGTATGTATATGTTCTATTGTTATATCAAGACCGGATATCATTTATAAGTATATGGTTCTTCAATGTCACCCAGCATCCACATAATTTTTGTCTTTGAGCACTAAAAATGATAACCCTATATACCCTTTAATCAATATTATACGAAAAAAGGGGGGCAACCATTCGATAACAATAAAGTAGTCCGCACCAAGATAATTTAAACTTTGCTTTCCAGATTAACATTGAAAAGATCTCTAAATCGATTAGCCAATATACAAATATAAAAGAAAAAAAATGAACTTTATATATAATGGGACACATTCTAAAAATAAGTAAAATGACAAATAAATTAATTTTGTTCAAAAACATTCATCTATTGTTAATGCCTTACTGGAAAATCTTACCAGATAATCCTGTTTGTAACTTTTTCAGAGATGTGTGTATAACCAAAAAAGCGGGGTACAGTTCCTGACATGAAGAGAGGCAAGGTAAATGGATATTTAGTTATAAATAGTTCAACAGTAGTAAATCCTACGTCGAATTATTCTGTTTATATAGACCCCTGAGGCCCGTGTCGGGTCAGTCTTTCAATAAAGGAGGACATTGATTATCTCAATCCTGAAAGCCCAGTGTTGCGCTTTTTTTTTGTTTCTGTATTGTTTTGTATGCTGTTTTACCCTCTCTTTTGTGTTTGTATAGCCCTCTCAATCCTAAAATAGTGCCCCTTTTACCAAGGTGCTGATGTTGGCACATGTTTTTGATGCATACCGAGGCCCCCTTTTACTGCAGCAGGTAAAAGGTAGGTCTGATCTTTCATTTTTTCAGGAAATGGCCATGTGAAGCACTTGCCACGTGGCCATTTTGGAGAGGAGCCCTTACCGCCACCCATTGAGGTGGTGGTAAGGGCTCCCATGCTAACCTGGCAATAACCGGGTAGCATGCAGCACTGCCTCATTACCACCAGGTACACACCGGTGCTACAAAAATAATATTTTTGTAGCACCAGATATGGCGCGTACAAGGGGTGGGGGCAGTGGCGTAGCCAGACCTGACATTTTGGGTGGGCCCAGAGTTAATATGGGTGGGCACTATGTATATATAGGTGTGAGTAGTGTTTCTTGGGATACTCCTAAATAATGCCTTAGAGTGTGCTTGATGATGGATTTCTAAATAAATAATCTGCCCATCTGTCCTGCATCAACATAACAATATAAATACTCAGAGCCTATGTTGCAAACCTTAACACCACCAATTCTGAACAAATACCAATAACAGTACCTTTAAAAAGGCAGCAGTGAATACAACACCAATATGCGTCCTACTGGAAAAGCCAGACAAGTCAGACATATAGATCCCCACACCAACCACATGCCAGAAGAATCTCTCACATGCAGAACACAGCTCAACCTTCATCAATTACAGCATAAAGGACCAAAACTTTAAAATTGTCCTGTAGCCTAGCATCAGCCCTGCCCTTCCCTACCCCCCATCCCTCCCTGTAGCCCGACATCAGCCCTACCTTTGCCTTCCCTATCCCCCATCCATCCATATAGCCCAGAATCAGCCCTACCCTTTCCTACCCCCCTCATCCATCCCTGTAGCTTGGCATCAGCTCTACCTTTCCCTTCCTACCACCCCATCTGTACCTATAGTTCGGAATCAGCCCTACCTATCCCTTCCTACCTCCCATCCATCCCCATAGCCCAGCATCAGCTCTTCCCTTCTCTACCCTACCCCTATCCTCGCAGCCTAGCATCAGCCCTTCCCTTCTCTACCGTATCTTCCATCCCTCACTGTAGCCTAGTGTCAGCCCTGTCCTACCCCCTACCCATCCCCCCATAGTCTATCATCTCCCCCACCCTGAGGTACATCAGCATTAAATATAAAACCTTTTGTTTTTTAATGTCCTGGACACAGCAGAGCCCAAATCCCCACCCTCCATCCACATTAAATATAAAGTTGGGTTTTTTTTAACAATTTTAACCTGGGCATTGCAGAGAGACCATCACCACCCAAGAACTCACCAAAATGAGAGGAATAGACAACTTTTTAAAAATTAAGCTGGGCACTATTAAAATTTATTGTTGGTAAATTTCTGGGTGGGGGTGGGCTCCTCATTGCCTAGGGCAAAAGAGATATATTTAATGATTAAAATATACTTTTGTTGCCCTTGGCAGTGAACAGCCCACAACCCCCCCCCCCCCCACCCAGAAGCCCACATCCAGACCAGAGCCATCATTTTTATTACAAGAGTAATCAAAATGCTGGCTGGTGGTGGGCTTCTGGGTGGGGGTGGGCTCTTCACTGCCTAGGACAAAAAAAGGTATATTTTAATCATTAAATATACCTTTTTTGCCCTAGGCAGTGAAGAGCCCTCCCCTACCCAGAAGCCCACTACTACCAGCCAACATTTTGAATACAAAAATTACATGACATTAAAAAAATGTATTTAAATTTTATTACCTGATGTGCCCTGGCTCCTGTAGCTGACTCAGACTGTGTTGTGGGGCCGCGAGGCAGTGCTACTGTTGTGACTACTACTGTGATCGAAGATTTGAGTGACTCACTGTTAAGAACCCGGTACTGAATCATCTAGACCCAGACGCGGACGGCAGTGCACCAGGCAGGCACAGCTGTGGAATAAGGAGCCATGCCCACGACACAGTCAGGCCAACAGCAGCCTTTCCTATGCGGCACTGTGTGTGGCCCGGCCGGCACCATCGTGCCATGTGCATTGCGGGCTGGGGCCGGAGTGGGGGGAAGCAGGCAGTGCCGCGTGGCTGCGGCGAATGCAGCAGCTGAGCTTATGCGAGAACGAGGCTGAGCGTGCACGGCCGTGGCGTGGGATGGAAGGCAGTGCTGGCCGAGGAGGAGGAGCCAGGACCAGAAGTCAAGAGCTACCAAGACTGCCAAAACGCAGGTGGGTGGAACTGGGAGGCAGGTCAGCGGGGCGGGCTGCCTCCTCGATGGCAGAAACTAAGGCTGTGGCCCGTTCTTGCGATGGCAGAAACTAAGGCTGTGGCCATTCTGCTGCTGTTTTGCTGTGCACTTTTCACCGGCGCTTAAAACTGGGTGGGCCTGAGCTGAGATTGGGTGGGCCCAGGCCCACCCGTAGCTACGCCTCTGGGTGGGGGTAACCCAGCAGTACTTCCTTTATAGCGAGCGGTAAGCCCGCGTTGGGCTTACTGCCACTTTGTAAACAGGGCCCTTGGTAAATGAAGTAGGAGAAAGACCAAATTGAACCAGTCAGCCCAGTTGAAATTCTTCCATTTGGAACTGATAATCATATAAATTATTATTCTCAATAACTCCTGCCCTCTTCCATCATATATTACATCAATTAAGTACATAACTATTGCCATACTTGGACAGACCAAAGGTCCATCAAGCCCAGCATCCTGTTTCCAACAATGACCAATCCAGGTCACAAATACCTGGCAAGATCCCAAAAAGTACAAAACATTTTATGCTGCTTGTCCCAGAACAGTGAACAGAAAATGTGCAATCAGCAAACAATAACAGGCAACTGAAATACGGCTCAATTATAAAACTATTTAAACATTTGTAGTTTTATAATTGATCCGTATTTCAGTTGCCTGTTATTGTATGCTGATTGCATATTTTCTGTTCACTGTTCAAGTTTTGACAATAAACCTGTTTAGTTTGTTGACTCTGCTGTCTGGACAAAGAATCCTGGTGGTTTGTGTGTTGGGTCTGTGAGTGCTTTCTAGGAACTGTGGGACCACTGGGACTGTGCCCCCAGTAACCTAGAAATCGCTGGGGATAATTTGAGAGCGGGAGACACCCAGATGCGGTTGTGACCCAGTCGATGGGAGGAGGGTTCTAGTGTAGAGCACAGGTGTAGGCAGACCTGAGCTGTGCTGGGAATAGACCCTCTAATTAGCCATGGGGTAACCCCAGGCGGATGGCTAGGTGTTTCATGACATGATAGGAGGAAGTGCAAAAATGGCATTGTGGGGTTCAAGGGTGAAAGGGAGGAATATGTAGAAGCTGATAAGGGTAAAGCTGAACTACTTAACAATTATTTCTGCTCTGTGTTCACAGATGAAAGGCCGGGGGTAGGACAACAGTAAACAAATGCTAATGGGAATGGATGTATGGTAGATTAGGACCGATTCTCAGAAGACTGTGTTCATGAGGAGCTGGCTAAACTGAAAAAGGAGAAGGCAGTGGGGCCTGTTGGGATACATCCAGTGGTGTGCTGGAGCCAGCTTACACCAGCTCTTGAGAGCTGGTAGTTTTTTTTTTTTTTTTTAATTTTGTGAGACAGTTGTTGGGTCCAGTCAGCTGGGGCAGGAGCGATCCTTCTACGCTCCTGCCTATGCATTCCCCACTCAATTGTTTCTCCATATTGAAAGGACTGCCACAAGTTTCAGCAGCAGTTTCGCAAGATTGCCATGGGAACGTACGGCAGCCATTGTCAGTATGGACTAGAGAGTGGAGACTGCATGGGCAAGAGCATAGGACGATCGCTCCTGCCCCAGCTGACCAGGCTCAACAACTGGCTCGCAACTACAACTACCAGAGTGCACATTCTCCCTGGGGAGGAGTTGGCAGTCATGTGGTTCCCAAGTGTACTGTGTGAGGACTCAGAGCCTGTTGTTGCCGTTTTTGTGGCAAAGAGCTGTACGGGGACATTATGCCAGAGGTGGAGAAGGGTGATGAGAGCCGTCGGTGCCGGAGCTTTGCCTGAGGCTGGCTCGGAGCCTGTGGCAGGGGGAAGCTGCTGAGAGCAGGCATCCAGGCTGTGTGGCTATCTACACAAGCTGTCAGACAAGGGTCCACTTTGGAGCTTCCGCAGCCACTGGGTAATGGGCAACCCTTGCTGCAGGTCGATGCCTCCTTCTGCTATGACCTGTTTTACTTTCTTGCCAGGTATTTGTGATCTGGATTGGCTGCTGTTGGAAACAGGATACAGTGTCTGATGGACCTTCAGTCGTCCCAGTATGGCAACGCTTATTACCTTTACAAGTGGACTAACATGTCTACCACACCACTTCACTCAACCTCTGTGCAAAATTTGCTAGACTCCTTCAGCATAAAGAAGTTGTATGTTCTATTAAGACCAGTGGAGCTAATGTGACATATGCCTTTGTAACGCGCTCCTCTCACTCAGAAGTGGGTTCACGCTCAGGAGGTGGACTCCTTGAGTTAATCTTGGGTTCCGGAGACTGTGTGCTCAGGGTCCCTCCAGGTCACACATAGGAACCACACAGTAACCAGAAGAATCAAGGAAAATAACTGAACTTTATTTTACAATTGGAACACTGCAGCAACAGTCATAGGAATCCTCAGCACACAGCTATGATGATAATCATTCACAATCTTATGCAGTTACAAGAGCAATGAGTCTTTCCTTATTGGGTTATGCACTCACACAAAACCCCTTTCGCCTGACCTGCAACCAGTTGACTCTCAACAATCACCTTCTCTGATGTATCTTCATCAGCGGAGAATTGGACCTAGTATTCACTGTCCAAGCCTTTCAGGGGTTTACCCTGACAGAAATCACCAGCCGCGGGGAGACTGTCCTACCCTTAAGCCCGGTTTGCGGCACAACTCCCCAGTCTCCACCCCACAAGTCGGCTTCTTTATTCGGTTCGGGAGATTAACAGTAATAGCTTTGATCCTGTTCCCCTCTCAAGGGTTTTCTCAGCAGGCACCCCTCTTTAGTTCCAACAGGTCATTTGGTGAGGGTTTAAACTTTGTTGGCACAGGCTACCAAGGACAAGTTTCTTCCTTAAATAGAGGAGTGTGGTAGCCGTGTTAGTCCATTCTTAAATAGTAATTCATCAGCTCCACCCCAGACTAAGGCTCCATGAATCAAGATATCTTCCAGTGTGAGATGGACTCATGATTATTTCCATGCTCGGTTCCTCCCCCATGGAGCTTCAACATGACAGGGGGTTACACCTTCTGACTCTTGAATTTGAAGAGATGCCCTTGTTTGGCGCATAGCTTATACCTCTGCCTAGCTGCACAAGGAAAGCAAGTTCCATTTGTGAAAGAAATATCTGTAGTGATTGGAAAATGTCCAACCATAGGTACCTTTTTTAAGAAGTCACCCGGAGCTCAGCATGCTAATGCTTGGCAAGTGTCCCAGGTTGAAACTGAAACTGGATCTGAACCAAAGAAAACTCCTAAAGACTGTGTTACAAGAAGGAAGTCAAGCTTGTAATGATTGAAAAAGTGATATCATGTATACGATGTTGGCAACTCACATAATAACAATAAAAACTAAGAGGTCAATATTCAAAGAGATTTAGCTGGCCAGAAATGGCTCCTGGCTGGTTAAATCGCATGTGTGCGGCAAACTGCTGATATTCAGCAATACTTAACCGGTTAGTGCCGCTGAACATCACAGACCATTAAACTCAAAACTGGCTATTTTGTGGGCAGTCCAGGGGCGGAGTCAGCACTTAACTGCCTGAGTTTAGATGGGACTACATAAAACTTAGCCATATCTTTATGAAATTTTGCTTATGTGGTTAAATGCTGAATATTGCACTTAACTGCATAAGAGATAGCTGGTGTATAAAACCAGATATTCAATACCGGTGCCCAGTGGACATGAATATCCAGGAATAATGCTGGTAGATAATAAGAATCAAAACAGGGCTAAGTACAAAGTTTGGATAAAATACAAAAGCATATCAACGGGAGGTCGACTAAATGAAATTAAAATGATAACTCTTACAAATTAGCAGCTACAAAGGACATGGAGGATGTACACAAAGGGAAGACAGAGGGCCATAGAAGATTTCTGGCATCTTAATTCAGTCTTGATGCAAGGTCATGGTGGATATCCCAAAAACCGTAATGATACATGATAATGATAAACTGGTCTTATATCCCTCTAATACCTTCTCAGTTCAAAGCGGGTAAGAAAATCACAGGAGAACAGAAACAATCTTCTGAGAATAAAGATTAAATGATATCACATCAAAATCAGGAAACAGAGTGTAGAACATATTTTTGGAACAATAAGGTTTTAACCTTTTTTCTAAAATTGCTATAAGATAAGGCAGAGTTAAAAATATCTCCTGTTTTCCAATGTCTAGCTGCCTGAAATACCAAAGTCAGTTCTAATAAGTGTAATCTTTTCTTTCCCCTAGCAAAGGGAAAGGAGAAAATCACATCTCCATTACATCTAGCCCTCTGAATAAGAGGAAACTGAAAGTGACCATAAAAATAGTTTGGAGCAAAGCCATACAAAATTTTAAAAAGAAAACAAGCCAACTTAAAAATGACTCTGGCCTCAACTGGGAGCCAATGCAATTTAATAAAACTAGGAGAGCTAAAATCAAACTTAGTAAGTCTGAAGATCAACTGGGCTGCACTATTCTAAATAGTCTGAATTTTTCTGAGAGACTCATATTGCATCCTAAAGTAGTCTAATTGTGAAATCAGAAGAGCCTGAACTAAAAATCTAGACTGATCCATCTCAAAACAGCTTTGAACACATCTCAGCTTCCTCATTATATAAAGAAACACTTCTTGACCTAGGAGGAAACCTGATTTTCTAATGATATTGAACTATCAACCAAGATTCCAAGAATCTTGATTACTGAAGAAAATTCATATATAACATGATCAATACAAATAGTTCTAGGATATTTTCTGGTTTAGGGCCCTGTTTACTACGCCATGCTGTAGGCACACAAACTTTTTAGTGCGCGCTAAAAATTAGCACGTGCTAATGATAGAGATACCCATTATATTCCTATGGGTGTCTCTATCATAGCGCACATTAAAAAGTTTCCGCGCCCACCTCCGAAGGGACACCACCTTGTAAGTGGTGGAGGGGCTTCTGTGTTTCAATGACTTAGAGGGTTATGCTGAAGGGTTACCCATATCAGACAGGCCTCTGAGGAGAAACCAGACAAAGAGTGTCCCAAACTGGAGGATCCAAGAGGACGTACGTTAGTTGAGTTCCTGTTTTACACCAGAATACCTGAAGAAGTAGGTGCGCTCCCCAGAGAATGGGGAAGAAAAAAGGCAAAGCCGTGGTGTTGTCCTCCTCGAACATGGCTGGGGTTCCCACCACTTCTCAGTCTACTTTGGAGAGATTCGGGGTCATAACGTCGGGGATATCGGTTCCTGCTTCGGGGAACAGCAAGGCTTTATCGCCGAATCTCAGTGGAGAGGGAGTGACTTTGAGTCCCCCTGTTGGCATGACCTCTCCAAGACCCGGAAACAGTAATGCTTCGCTATGGAGGTCGACAGTGGAAACGCCCGAAGTGGGTTAGGATTCTCACACGATCGGAGGAGGTCCTGACTCCGGATAATAAACCAACTGGGGGATTGGAGAGTGAGCTCTTCCCCCCGAAGATATCTGGAGCGGTTTCTGTGGAGAAATTGGACCTGGTGAAGCCAAAAAATGTCATAATGGACGCACTATGGGAAGTGCTGCAGAGTGTGAATAATTCTCTTCTTCAGATGTCAAAAATTTTTCAGGAATAAATATGTGATTATATCAATACTTATCTAACAAAGTAGAAGTCCAACATATAAAAATAGAGACTTTGATTACGGAAATGGTTTCTCTATGAAAATCAGTTAATCTGGTAATGAAGGACAGTCATGTTTCTTGTAAAAAAGTGGAACTTCTGGAGAACCAATTAAGGAAAAATAACTTGAGAATGATAAATCTTCCTAAAATACCCTATATAGAGAGTTATATTACTAGTGACTTTTGCCTTTTATTTAGATAGGAACAATGTTTTGAAATTGTATTTCTGATACATGGCTGATAGTTTTTTTGGGTTCAAAGATAAATATATTTCCTGATATATCAAGGGAATCGCAGACTAGGAGATGTGAACTCTTGGCTTTTAAGCCAAGAATCATTGCCCTAGGTGGGACCTTCCTAGAGCGATTCCCTTGTAAGTGTTTTATTTCCTTATTTATTTGTTGAACCCAAGAAATTACAAGAGTTTGTGGAGTTAAAAGAACAGATGAAGAACCCTCTGCAGCAACTTCCTTTAGTTACCACTGTACCGACTGCAATTACCGATTAACCTTCCTCCCTCAGAAAATATGAATTTGTAAGATTAACCACTTGGTGTTTTTCTTATTTTTTTGAGATTGTTTTCCTTCTCTTGGATCCCCCAATTGTGGACAATTATATATATTGTTGAGAGAAAATGTTTTTTCTTTTTCCTTATATTAATTTCTGTTTTTCCTTACATTTACGTGATAAATGTGAATGTAATTAAGTAAAATGATTAAAAAAAAAAAAAAAAGGTTTCCACGCCTACAACGTGGCTTAGTAAACAGGGCCCTTAGTGTCAAAATATAAGTATTTAGGGCTCTGTTTATTAAGCTGTGTTTGTGTTTTTAGCGTGCGCTAATGCTAGAGACACCCATATATTCCTATGTGTGTCTAGTATTAGCGCGTGCTAAAAACACTAGCGTGCCTACAAGGCTCTTAAGGGCCCTTTTACTAAGCCATGGTAAGCTCCGTGCACATGTAACGTGCCCAAATGAGATTACCACCAGGGCAGTATGCCCCCTGGCGTTAATTTCAGATTTGGCACACGCCCATAACACCTGGATGATTTATTTATTTATTTCCTCCCTCGCGGCTCCTTCCCAGTGCAGCCACTGTGAGGAAGAACTAGAAACGGTAGGTGCAGAGCCTCATGCTGTAACGCTTCCAGCTGGGTTTGCCGGAACTGCCCCCTTGAAGCAGGAAGTGCATCGGGGGAAGCAGTCCAGCAGAGCCCCGCTGGAAGCACTGTAGCACAGAACTCTATACCAGCTGTTTTTAGCTCTTGTTCATCGCGGCTCTACTGGGAAGGAGATGCAAGACCAGGACAGGTTTGAAGGGAGGGAGCAGATGCAGGGCAGGGGGGAGGAGAAGGGACAAAGCAGAACAGGGAAGAAGAAGGGAAGAAAGATACTGGAATGTGTCGAGCAGGGAAGGAAGAGTAAGGCAATGCCCCCCTTGCCCCCGAACTACGCCCATATGGAAGATGTAAGAGGGCTAATTTACAAACTAAAGCATAGCAAATCCCCTAGACTGGATGGTATATACCCCAGAGCATTGATAGAATTAAAAAAATGAAATTACAGATCTATTATTTGAATTTGTAATCCAATCAGGTGTGATACCTGGAGAATCCCATCCAATCCCCTCCACCTGCCCCATACCCACCCACTCAAAATGACATGCTCTGAGTTACAAATTTAATAATGAACTCCGGGCTCTTTGTGATAAGGAGTCCCAAAGTAAAAAGACGGACTGCAGTTGAGGACGCCCAAAATCGGCTTTCGATTATGCCGATTTGGGCGACCCTGAGAGAAGGACGCCCATCTCCCGATTTGTGTCGGAAGATGGGTGCCCTTCTCTTTCGAAAATGCCCCTGAAAGTGGTCCAAAGGTTAAAATAGGGCACCCAGAATTTAGCGCATGCTAATGTCTCTTAGCGCGTGCTAAGCTTTAGTAAAATGGCCCCTTAGTTAATTCACTGCATTGCATTTATTTATTTAACAGTTTTGTTCCCTTACTGCCTAATAAAATAATAAAATTCACCAATAAAGTGAAGCATCCAAAACTAGGGGGCCCTTTTACAAAGCTGTGCTAAAAAATGGCCTGCGTGATTTTTAGTGCATGGGTTTCCTGCGCGCTGAGGCCACTTTTAGCGGGCTGTATAATGTCCATACTTTCTTTTTTTCTATTAATGGCCACACGCTAATTTCCCAATTAGTACATGAATCCTTACCGCCACCTATTTGGTAGGTGGTAAGGGCTCATGCACTAACTCTGCGCTAATCAGCAGCGCGTGGCAGTTTGCCTGTACTAACCGATTAGTGCAGGGAATTCCTACTCTCTGCCCCAAAACACTCCCCCTTGCTAAAAATATTTAATTTTTTTGGCGTGGGATCAGTGAGCTCAGATCCTAGAACTACTGTGGAACACCTGAGTGCATCCTGTGGTAGTGTCTTTTAGCTGGTATAGCAGGTAATGTTTATAAATGGTTCCAGGGTTTCTTAGGTAGTAGATCTTATAGGGTAAAGGTGTCTGGCTCATTGTCATGTGAGTGGAGGCCTGACTGTGGAGTGCCGCAAGGCTCATCCATTTCACCATTTTTATTTAACATCATTATGGCTCCTTTGGGAAAAAGGTTGGCCTCTTTTGGGTTACATCCATTTATATACATTGATGATGTTACTATTTATGCCCAACACAGCATCAGTAATTAGAGAGCTTAGGAGCAGGGTCAGACAAAGGTGTTCCGTTGCCGTTGTTCCAAGGTGCTTCAAAAACTACACCCAGTGCAACAGGATCATAGCCGTAATGGATAATCATAATTAGTGCCAGCAGTGCTTGGGGCTGACCATGATCCTTCTCAGGGCCGCCGAGAGACTGGGCCAGGCCCGGGACAAGGCCATCCCCGCCCCCCCCCTCAAGGTCGCCGCCGTTCCCCCTCCGCCCACCACCAGGCCAGGCCCCTGCATTGAAATCACAGCGCCTCTCACTTCCATGTGAAAGCGCTGCAGGCAGCAGCAGATCGCCTCCCTCCTTCAGGTCTCCTTCCCTCCCTGTGTCCCGCCCTCGTCTGACGTAACTTCTGTGAGGTCGGGACACAGAGAGGGAAGGAAGTCTGAAGGGAGGCGATCTGCTGCTGTCTGCAGCGCTTTCACATGGAGGTGAGAGGCGCTGTGTTTTCAATGCAGGGGGCCTGGCCCAGTGGCAGACGGTCAACGACGGACAGGGCTGGTCTTAGCAACTGCAGGGAGCTGTGCAGACCAGTTCGCTGGAGCCTACCCACCCCTCCCCGCTCCAGTATACCCAAAATGACAGAAACCAAATTAGCATACAGATTCTGCATGCAGCACAATACCAGAAAAACAGAACATAGCTATACATTGCAAAATAAGACAGCAGATGTAAATTCTCAAATTGGACATATTCCAAACACTAAAATGAAAATAAAATGATTTTTTTTCTACCTTTGTTGTAACTGTTTTTCAGATCATGTTGGTCCCAGTCTCTGATTCTGCTGCTCTCTATCGGCTCCCTTAACTCCACTTCCAGGGTTTCCTTTCCATTTATTTCTTTACTTTCCTCCTTTCTTCTTCATTTCTTGCCCTACATCCATAGGTAAAAGCTGGGTCCTCCGCAGATTTGACTGGAGGAAGTATAGAGTGGATCCAGCTTTTGCCTATTTTCTCCAGCCATGTGCAGTTTTTCTCCTCTTTTCCCTTTCCCTCATCTCCGTCAGGATGCATCTCCTTCCTCTCTCTTCCCTCTCCTCCATCCATGTCCAGCATTTATCCTCTCTCTCCTCCCCTCCATCCATGTTCATCTCATGTCCTCTCTTCCCTCTCCTCCATCCATATCCAGCATTTCAACTGTCCCCTCTCCTCCATCCGTATGCAGAATTTCTCCTCTCCCTTCCATCCATGTGCATCTCCTTCTTGTCTTCCCTCACTTCCATGCATGTCCAGCAATTCTCCTCTGCCCTCCCCTCCCATCTATGTCCAGTGATTCTCCTTTGCCCCCTGCCCTCCCCTCTCATTCACATCCAGTGATTTTCCTCTGTCCCCTGCCCTCTCCTCTATCCCCTCCATCCATGTGCATCTCCTTCCTGTCTTCCCTCACTTCCATCCATGTCCAGCATTTCTCCTACCCTCCCCTCCATCTATCCATAGCAACTCTCCTCGCCCCCCTGCCCTCCCTACCCATCCCCAGTGATTCTCCTTTGCTCCCTCTCCTCCCCTCCCTTCCCCTTCATGTCTAGTGACTCGTCCCAGGCCCCAACTTACCCCCCTTTTCACCCCACCCCGAGTTTCAGTTCCCAGCCCTAGCTGTGCCCTCAGTTTTCCACCATAGCCCTCCCTCCCTTCCTTCTAGCCGCCCTGCGTTTAAAAAGTTGCAGCGGCGGCGAAAAAGCAGTCTCATCTCTCCTTTAAGCCCTTCCTCTTCTCTCTCAGCGTGTACTGTGCCGCCTTCGCAGAAACTGGAAACCGGAAATTGCATCAGTGCACGCTGAGAGAGAAGGGGAAGGGCTTAAAGGAGAGGCGAGCCTGCTTTTTCGCCACCGCTGCAACTTTTTACATGCAGTGCGGCTGGAAAGAATGAAGCTGAGCGTCGCAACAATGTGGCAGGGAGCGCCAGGAAGCATCGCGGGGCCCCTGGAGGCGCGAGGTCCTGATGACGGAGGGTGGGTGGGACTCCGGCGCCGGGCCCCCCTGGAGGCCCGGGGAAGTTTGTCCCCCCTGTCCTCCCTTCTCGGCGGCCCGGATCCTTCTTATTGTAAATTATGCTCATAGAGGTCCAAGAGAGGGATTCATGGCTGTGTCAGAAGCTTGGATGTTGAAAAGGGTGACTTTAGCATCCCTGAACATACCAGAGAAGTGTGTCACAGGTTCTTTTGGCTTCTAGGAGAGTTCCAGTAGGAGGTCATACAGTTTTCAATGAAAGAGGTTTGCTGTCTATTGTGAGGCAAAGGCAGCTCTAGATCCTTGTTCCTGTTCTACACGAATACTGTTTGAGTACCTTCTACATCTTTCATAGTCTATTTTAAAGACTAACTCCATTAGGGTACTCCTTCTTGCAATTGGCACATATCATCACCATGCAGAACATAGACACATCTCTGTACAGACTTTAATTGGTTTGTGCAGGTCTTGTTTCTATTGAAGTGTCCCATCAAGTCATATAACTCAGTTAATGAAAGCTCCTTTTGAGCTGCTTAGGGGGTGTCTATAAAATAAGTGCTAACATTTATGTGCCAATTATATGCATAAATGTTTAGAATAATGCATGTATGAACATTGTAAAGGGGTCCTCCACTTACGCTCCGGGGTTGTAACTGGAAGTCCTGTTCAGTGCACAGGGTTCCGGTGCAATACTACACTTTAATCAAGACTCCGTTCAAAAAAAGTTTTAATTCAGGCTCAGTTCCACAAAGCACAATCAAAATCCAGTTTCAAAACTCAGGCTCAATTTAGTTCAAAAGCTCAAGTAAAGTTCAGTTCAAACAAGAAAAAAACAATAATAAAATCACCTTTCCTTCTTCTGACACTTCAGCGGCCCTGCAGCGAGCAGGGCTGGCAGTCAGCAGCGTACCAAGGATGGGGCGGTGGGGGAGGTCCCTTCCCGGATGCTCGCTGCTGGGGGGGGGGGGGGTGCAGAAAGCAGCTACGCGCCTGTCGGCTCCGCTGGTTCCCTGCTCCGTCTGCCCCAGAACAGGTTACCTGTTCCAAGGCGGAGCCAAGAGCCGCACGGCTGCTCCCAGCAGCTAAAAATGCACCGGAGGGGGGGGGGGGGGGGGTAGATGCGCCGGAGAGGGTGTCATTGCGTCAGGGGGGTACACATCGGCAATCCACCCTGGGTGGCAGCTGACCTAGGATCGTCACCGCTGGCAGTTCACCTCCCACTTCACAGTAACAAACTCCTGTGGCTTTTGTATCTTCCCATTCCATGTTGGCTTGCTCCTCTAAGCAAGGAAGTTCTGGAGGCGGGTCCTTTCCTTCCTCCACATACTCCATGGATTCGTTTAGCTCTGAGCAGATATTCTGCCCTCCCCTCCCTGACTTCTGAGAGCTTTCAGGAGATCTGCCCTCTCTTCCTCCCAGCTGGGAGGAATTATATATTGCTTTCCCAACCACGGAAATTGGGCTTCTTGACTTCTGCTCCTTCTGCTGGTAGCTGGAGTAACTGGCCCCCTTTTCCTGGACTTACTCCTATTCCTGTTAATGTTATAAGTCCCTTCCGTATTTTTGGGTCCACCCCTCCATTTCAGTCTCATAATGGATTCTGGGTATGGTAGTTCTGGCGTTGGCTGCTTCTGTCTACGGTCGTTTACCTGCCTTATCACAACATATATGCCAAAATACTACCTAAGGGGCTTAGTTATCAATGTGGGCTACTGTTAAGATGTGTTATTTTACCACTAACATGCTATTTTAGCAAGGTCCCATTTTATGCAGTGAGACCAGGTTACTAATAAATGGGATTAACTGTAAAATAACACAAACAGTAACCCTCGTTGTATCGCATTGTGTTACTTATATTTCACCTTTATCCAATAGAATGCAAAGCGGATAACAAAAAGAGCATCTTCACATTAGAAAGAATTTACAATTCTCAATGTACTAATACAAAAAATAAAACATTGAGTAAATACAGAATTATACATTACAATAAACTTATCTAGCCTACTATTTTTGTTTAGAAAATAAGTACATTTTAAGTGCCTTGCAAAAAGAGAAATAAGAGGGTACTTGCCAGATCTGAACTGGGATATAATTCCAGATCTTAGTGCTCTGATAAGTAACTGAATTGATCCCAGATTAAACTATAATTTACATTTTTCACAGATGGAAAATCAAGAGTTGGCCTTTGAGCACTTCCTAGATGTAACCAATTAGATGGAAATGTTTTCTGAACTTAAACCGTTAAAACATTTAAAAACCAAACGTATTTTAAAACAAACCAATGTAGCTTATTCAATAAAGGAGTAGCTTCACAAAATTTCCCTACCCTAAAAATCAGCCTTGCAGCTGTATTCTGTAGCAGAAGCAGCTTCATCGATAACTCCCCGTTCTTAATTAAAGGAAAAATAAATGTATCTAGGCATCAAAACCACTGTATATGTATTAAAAGTAAGCCAAGTATAGGACAATAAAGCCATTGTGACATCACTGATGAGATGGCTCTTAGCCATTGGTGGAATGAGGCATTATGGCATCACAATATCAGCTCTGGCTACCAGAGACTGAAACTTTTCAGTAACTAGCAGCAGTTACCTTGCTTTAAAAAGTCTAATCATTACTGATCGTGCACCTAGTTACTAATAACTGGGGTTAACAATAAAATAACACGTCTTAACAATAACCCGTAACGATAACTTCCTCCCTTAATTAAAGAAAAAAGATGTCTTTAGAAATTGAAATCAGTGCTATCCTACTATATAAATGAAGAGTGACCGACGTACCGTGCATGCACAGAACAGCGCAGCTGTTCTGTGCATGCGTGGCATGTCACAAATCTCTTCCAACATTGTTAGAGGAGGCAGGAGCTATGGGTGACCGGCAAGCACCGGGCGGGGATCGTCTGACAGCAGCTCCGAGGCACACTTCGACAGGTCTGATGAGCTGCTGCCGCTGTGACCCGGGCGCTTTCCTCTGCCACCATTCCCCGGGGCGGCTTTCCTGGGCGGGGGCTCGGCTGGACCCGGCGGGGTTCCGACCGCTTTCTTGCCCGTTTTAATGGGCTCAACGGCTTGTATATAATAAAAGTGAGCCAAGTATAGGGCAATCAAGCCATTGTGACATCACTTATGAGGTTGGCTCTTAGGCATTGGTGGAATGAGGAATGCTTTATTTGCTATATCACCATTTGTAATTAACAGCATAGTGGTTTACAATAAAATTAAAATCATGGAAATAGAAAAGAATGCCAATGTTCAATAGAACAGAAGAAAACAAAGGCCAGCATCAATCATTCATAGGTACAAGGAGGTAGAGAGACCAAACAAGAGGGAACAATAGCACATGCAGCCTAGCACAGAGTATGGTTCGCCGCCACCTGGCAGTGGGAAGAGCTCATGGATTTTCACCAAAAGCCAACCTGAATAAGTGGATTTTGAGAGCTGCCTTAAACTTGGGAAAGGCAAGCTCAAGGCGGAGCACAATATCAGCTCTGCTTACCAGAGACTGAAACTCTTCACACTAAGGGGGAAAGTTATCAACATGAGCTACTGTTAGGATGTGCTATTTTACCACTAACTCATACTCTTTTAGCACAGGTCCCATTTTATACAATGAGACCTGGTTACTACTAACCCAGGTTAACAGTAAAATAGCATGCCTTAACGGTTGCCCACAATGATAACTCCCCCCCCCCCCCTTAGCACTATTCTGTAAATATACACATATCTTACATCTGAATTTTTTTTTACAGGTTTCAAGATTTATTTGTATTTGATATACACTAGATGTTTGACCAACTAAGCAGTATACAATATTCAAAATATAATCAAAAAGAAGAGAGAATGTATGCAAAGATTAGTTGACAGAAAAAAAAGAGAAGCTAAGGTGAGCAGCAAAGAAGAAGACCATAAGTCAGCAGTCTGAGAATAAAGACACATGTTCCAGGTCAGGCTCTATCCATTCTTCCACTGCACCTTAGCGTACAACCTAAGAAGAATAACAGACAAAGTGATAAAGGTAAGGTGTTCCATAAAGAGGGATTTGTAACACTAAAAATAGGTGGGCGTACAGGGATGACGTCTGAGTTGGGCATCGGTGGAACTCAAAATGACACATGTAACATAGAATACTGTAAGTTATATGCCTATCTCCAAAGAGCTGATGTAAGTGCTTCTGCCTAAATTCTATGTATGTATCTGACCAGATCTGCAGTTTTCTATAAAGGAAAATAGGTACCTACTTTGATTTATAGAATAGGTACCCAAATATGAGCACCCTGTAATAGAAGTGCTGTCATGGCTCTTGGCCATGACCGGCCCTTCCACCTTACCAGCAGGAAGCGGAATCATGGCATTCTCCTCCTCACTGGTGTCAGGGCAGCATTGTTCCATCGAGGGCATAGTCCTAGGGCACGGGCGCACCAAAGATGTGGCTTTGTGGACTGCGGAAGGAACTCCCATGGGTCTGCTGTAGTTCCGCTTCCAGACCTTGAGGTATTTCCTGGAGCTCCCCATCCGCAGTCAACACTTCTGCAACATGTTGAGTTCCAGTCTTCAGCTATTCATGAATTCCAATCATCTGCTGCCTTGTTCCTGAGTTCCAGTCTTCAGCTGTACTTGAGTTCAAATAATCTGCAGCCTTGTTCCTGAGTTCCAGTCTCCTATTGCTAGGTCCACAGCCTGCGGTTCCTTTCTCCTGATCTTCAGCTCTGCACACTGGGCTTCCTTTCCTGGAGTGTCAATATCCGATTTGCCCTGGTGGTGACACTGTCTACCATCTCCGGAGTTCTCCCTGGTTCAGAGCTCCACGGCCCAAGGGCTCACTATTTGGTTGAACACTCACAATCCTAACAACTGTCTTCTGAAGAACCTGACCTGAAAGATCTGTTTATTGGTGACAGTAACTTCATCTTGCAGGGTGAGTGAGCTCCAGGCTCTAGTAACTGATCTATATTATGCAAGATTTTACAACAATACAGTGGTTATGTGCATTCTTCCAAAATTCTTTCCTAAGGTAGCTTCAGAGTCACTCTATTGCCCTACCAATATTTTTTCCTAGACCTCAAGCTGACAAAGGTGAAAGCACACTGCACACATTGGATTGCAAGAGATCCTTGGCTTTTTATCTAGAGCAACTTAAAGACCATAGAAGGTCCACCTAGCTTTTGGGTCACAAAAATGCACTCTAGTTTATAGTTATAGTTTATTTAAAATTTGCTAGACTACTCTTGCTGCCAGGACAGAACAGAGAGGTGTACAGACTAAAAATATACTCAGGAAAAGGAAAGGAACTCCAAACTTAATAATAGAAAAGACAGCTATATACATCTGATGGTAGACTGAATAGAGATCTTTAGAGGGATTGGGGGATTTCAAGAGTGTATTGGAGATGTAAGTCTTTTTTACCCTCTTTACAAGACGATTATACTCATGGTAAAGGGCCCTGCATTTCTGTAAATCCAAAGGTGATCTAGACTTTTTCCAAAGTCCCTCCACACAACAGTATTGGCGTTTGAGTAACCTAAGATCTACTGTAAACCAAGGCTGACCATGGGAAGATTTGGGTCGAATAAACATTTTAGTAGTGATCGTGTCTACTACTACTACTATTACTACTTAACATTTCTAGAGCGCTACTAGGGTTACGCAGCACTGTACAATTTAACAAAGAGAGACAGTCCCTGCTCAAAGAGCTTACAATCTAATAGACAAGTGAACGGTCGGTCCGATAGGGGCAGTCAAATTGGGGCAGTCTGGATTCACTGAACGGTAAGGGTTAGGTGCCGAACGCAGCATTGAAGAGGTGGGCTTTAAGCAAAGACTTGAAGACGGGCAGGGAGGGGGCTTGGCGTAAGGGCTCAGGAAGGTTGTTCCAAGCATAGGGTGAGGCGAGGCAGAATGACCGGAGCCTGGAGTTGGCGGTGGTGGAGAAGGGTACTGAGAGGAGGGATTTATCCTGTGAACGGAGGTTATGGGCGGGAACATAAGGGGAGATGAGGGTAGAAAGATAGTGAGGGGCAGCAGACTGAGTGCATTTGTAGGTAAGAAGGAGAAGCTTGAATTGAATGCGGTATCTGATCGGAAACTCCAAATACATTGGAAGAAGTATATATATTTCTAAGCAAAATTTTAAGCACCCCAGGTCAAACTGTATGCTTCAATGAACAAAAACCTCAATATGGTGCAAACATTAATGCATAATTACTATATATTTGCTGCTTTTAACACATTGAAAAAAAATAAAAATTGAATGTTGCATATGCAGAAGTTTGGATATCCAGTTAATCACCACATTTATTTTTAATTTAATAAAGGAACAAAAATTTATTGGCTTATTGCACTTTCAGTTAGTCAGGTGATAACAACTGAACACGTACTCTAATCATTCTAGCCTCTCAGGTTGTATCTGTTTTACTGTCTACTTTCAACAACTTTGGGAAAGCCTATATATATTTAAAAAAATATCTCTAAACACTTCCAGCTATCAGTTTCAACTCTCAGAATCACTGTTAAGAAGATACAAAAACTAGGGCAAGATCTGGAAAACCAAGACAAAGCTGTCCAAAGAATTGACGACCAAATTGAGACCTTGCATTCAAGGGAACCAGAGGAGAAAGCGAAGGAACCTCGAACAATGATGGGGGGAGTGAATTGACCTCAGTATGAGTGAGCGCTCTAATCCAATGTCTGGGTGCAGATGGTATTGACTGAGGGTAGTGGAACTGGAAAGATTAAAAAGAAGGAAAAAATGATCAGACCAAGAAAGAGGGAAAGACAAAAGAAAGGTAGGAAAAGGCAAGGAATCCTGTATGGTAAGGAGAAGATCTAGAGCGTGACCTGCAACATGGGTCAGGAAAGGAACCCATTGACGGAAGGACAGATCAGCCAAAAAGTCCATAAAAAACCTGGATTTGTTGATGTGAAGGTTATCAACATGGATATTGAAGTCCCCAAGAATAAGCAGATTAGGAAACGGATTGTGGCTTTTGTAATGGCCTGCAGGCAAGACTCCCATTTCTCTGTAGGGAGGGGGGGGGCAGTAAAAGAAAAATACATAAAGAGTGTGTATGGAGCTAATTTTAATCAACAGAAGTCCCGGGTAGGAAAAAGGGGAGGGGACATCTGAAACTTGGAGAGCGGTGGAGTAGATAATAGCCACTCCACCACCAAGCTTAGAAGAACGAGAAACAGAGAAAACATCAACATTAGATGGAAGACGGGCATAGAGAAGAGCCTCTTCGCCCAGTCTGACACAGGTTTCTGTGAAACACAGGAGGGAACAATCATGTTCTTTAATTAAATTATTGACATGAAAGGACTTATTACGAACAGACTTACGATTTAAGAGGCCAGTAGAAATATTTGCAGAACTAGTAATGGGCAGAGCATGAGAACTGATAACCAGTTGAGGCAGTAAAGGAAAAACTAATGGGGGAGAAAGAGGCCAGGGGCCGAAAGGAGGGAGTGATTCTCCCACAACACTGGGTCTGGGAAAACCCAAGGAAAGGGTAGAACAAGTTAATGAAGAGCTGGCATGATAGCACCATGATAACAGCTATAAGCTTACCAAAATGGAGGCTCATGCGGAAGACGTGGTGACAATTTAGAGCTTGGGCAGAATCAAATTGGAAGGGGGGAAAAATATATATATAGCAGCGCGTGCCATAGGCATGCACTGCTTCCAGCAGTGAACTGAAAGAGAAGGAAAGTGAACTAGATATAGTGTGGGATACTGGTTCTGGGTTGGAGCAATCTTATGGGGTGGGGGGTGGGGGGGGGTCAAGTGGTCATTGAGGCATGGGAAGGAGAGCAGTGCTGAGGCAGAGACAGCGTTCAGAGAGGGGAGCCAGCAGAGACAAGGAATCTATGAAAGAGGGTAACAGCAAATTACAAAAACATCTAGAAATTCAAGTGACACAGCTATCAGACTGTATCTTGTTCACTTATGCCCTAGCACAGGGGTGGACAACTATGGTCCTTGAGGGCCACTAACCAGTCAGGTATTCTTCCACAATGAATATGCATGAGATCTATTTGCATACAATGGAAGCACTATATGCAAATCAATCCCATGCATATTCATCCTGATTGGTTTGTGGCCCTCGAGGACCACGATTGCCCATCCGTACCCTAGCAGGTCTGACGCTTGAGAACATTGCACATCTCATAATGTCAGAGCTATGGCAATGATGGTAGCCCATGAGGTCAGTCTCTGTAGAAGAGATTTGCAGAGCTACGACATGGACTTCTACCCACACATTCACATCTCACTATCACTTAGAGTAAGACTCCCAACACACCAGTAGGATTTGCTGGACAGTCCTCCAGAATCTATTTGGGGAATAGAATCCAACTCCACCCCCCAAGGTCCATTTATTTCCACATCAAGCTGCCTTTCCTTATGTTAAAATATAAAAGGGGAAGGGAATGGGAATTGATATACCGTTTTTCTGTGGTTTTTGCAACTACATTCAAAGCGGTTTACATACTATATACAGGTACTTTTATTTGTACCTGGGGCAATGAAGGGTTAAGTGACTTGCCAAGAGTCACTAGGAGCTGCACTGGGAATAGAACTCAGTTCCCCAGGATCAAAGTCTGCTGCACTAACTACTAGGTTACTTCTCCAAAAAAAAGAAGAAAAAGGGAAAAATGGCTTTTTGTCAACAAAAAATCTGTCTGTGTGTCTGCCTGTTATGACTTACATATTTCTTTTCTCCTTTTTTCTTTCGTTGAAGGCAGCCTGTAGCTAGGGAGTGCGATGTTGTGAAGACTTAGTTTCCTGCTTGTCCTCAGAATCAAGTTACTTATCTGTAGCAGGTGTTCTGCATAGACAGCAGGATACAAATCATCAGACACTCTCCCATCTCCACAGAGAACTGTATTTTATGCTAAGCTAATCTATAAAATAGACTGAAGTGGTCCCCTGCAACAGTGGGAGGCGGGAAACAGTGAACATGTGCGGTAAGCATGCTCAAATGTTCTAGAAATCCAAGCGTGTGCAGGCTCAGCTGATGATGTCACCCATGATATGAGGACTTGCATCCTGCTGTCCACAGGGAACTCCTGCTACGGGTAAGTAACTTTGTTTTATTGTTCGCCAGAATATTGAGCATGTCATTTCTGCATTTTATAAATTAATTTTAAATGTTAGTTTGAGCTTTCTAGGTACTGATTGGGAGCAGAGCAAGTTCTGACTTTTGCAGTGAGGCCACTTATAAAATAGCTATGTTACTTGATGCCTGGAGAAAGTTTTGCTCATGTAAGGTTAACCTAAATCTGTTGTCTTTTATATACTTTCCAGAAGATCTCTAAGACATTTTGGATAGTTTTCTTAAGGTTTACTAATGTGAGTTTTGAAAACACTACAAAACCGTAAAGGGGCCTTTTTAAATAGAACCCTTTGTCTAGTATGCCTGTGGAAACAATTTTATTGAATAAGGCTCAAAGCATTTCTTGACTTTCCTATATTTTATTTTCAAATGTCCTTTAAAGTTTACATTGCTTCCTCTTGGTAGTCAGTCCTGAAACACAGACTTTCATTTTATTTTTGTGTCAGGAATAGATTATTTTAAAAGGATACAAAGCAATTACATTCAGCCATAAGTAGAGAAAGGCACACTGATTGCAAAAGTAAAATCAGTAAGCTCTCATGTGAGGTGGATAATTTACAATGGAAAAAATAAATCTACATTCCCTGTAGTGTGCCATACCTCCTGGATTGACCTGGTGTCCCTAGCAATACTGGATCCAGTTTCTAATAAACTGAAACTGGATCTCTCTGTAAACTCCCACATATTTGAAAAGCCTTAATAAAGCGTAGGAGGAAAATTCAGAAACAAAAGATCATGAAATGAAGTACAGCAAAGTACAACAAACTGAGGCATCCTGCATGGCATAGAGATGACTGTGGCTATGTTGGATGTCCAAAAAAGGCTGGTGTGATCTGCAGGGAGGTACCATGGTTAACCCAAACAGTGGGCACTACTTGGGAAAAATCCACAATTCCAGGAATAACATGTATAGAATGTTTGTACATTTGGGAAGCTTGCCAGGTGCCCTTGGCCTGGATTGGCCGCTGTCGTGGACATGATGCTGGGCTCGATGGACCGTTGGTCTTTTCCCAGTGTGGCATTACTTATGCACTTATGAGAATGGCCCTGTTGGTTTTGGTGTCTCTGTGGATGTTTCAGGGCTTGGGGGGTAGGAAATGTAAGAGGGTCTGAATACTGAATTAGGTACAGAACAGAAGAATTAAAGTGGAAGATGGTGGGGTCTGGAATAGCCTACTGGTGAAGGCTGGAGAGGCCAGCATATGTAATTAAATCTGGACATTCTTGGGTCATACAGAGAAGGGGGCAGTGAGAACTGGGTTTAAATGGGGAGTAAACTTAGTATATGCAGCAGGTCACGGAGTGACCAACAGACCATACCTACCTAAAAACCATCTGGTCAGTTCTCATAGGTTAGTCAGCAAAGTGATAAGGAAAAGACAGGCAGAAAAAGAAAGTATGAATGAATGATACCATATATCATGAGAGAGCCAGGCTGGTACCAGTAGGCTTCCATTCCCCAGTAACCAACCGCTTCATTGCCAGCAGCTTTATGGTGTCTGAGTACCATTTTGCAAGACCAAAGAAATCTAGGTAGCTAGATGTTTGGGCAGCCATCTCACTGGTTTTGGTGGCTGCTTGGATTACCGCAGGGATAGAAGTCAGATAAGGGGAAGGGGATACTAGGTGTTCAACTGGGTTTAGGAAATTGTATGCTCAGTCACCTGGAACTGTAAAGAACCAAGGAGGAAGATTATAACTGGCTTGATAAGGAGTAATATCCTAGAAGTAATCAGCAGCGCTGGTTCAACCATTTGGCAATAGAACAGAATATAAATTTTAATAAATGAAATGAAAAGGTTAAATTTGAGGTTTATCAATTTTCCTAAAAGTGAACATGTTTCTCATTAGAAATGTTGCAAAGTTATTACAAAGGAGTTCTTAAGGTTCCAACTGAGACCATACCACTAATCACTAGGTTTAAAAAACAAAAAACGATTGGTCTCTGTGGAGAGTAATACAAGGGAGCAAGTTGTCAAACCAGTCTCAGGAAATGTATTAAGGGCCCCTTTTACTAAGTGGTGACATCAGCACGTGGGTTTTCAGTGCGTTGAGGCCGCCTTTTATCTCTGCCCGGTAAAAGGATTAAAAAAAAAAAAAAAGAAAATGGCCATGCAGTAAATTAGGACAAAAATTGCCGAACACACAAAAGGAAGGTCCAAATCTCCCGTAAAATCAAAACAAACCACAAAAAATGGCGGAAGATGAACCAAAACAGACCAGAAAAACAAAGGAGTAAAAGCACCAGAAAAGTTTAATGGGACCCTACACGGTCCGTGTTTCGGCCAACAGGCCTTCCTCAGGGGTCCTGAGTCTGACGTTTACAGGTGCACCTCCGAGATACTCATGAAACAAAAAGCAAAATACGCTATTGCTGTCTGATGGCGGACATAAGCGTGTATGCTAGTTAGGAGGCAGCAAGGGCTCCCATGCTAACATGGCAGTAACTGGGCAGCGAGCGGGGCTGCCTAATGACTGCTGGATAAGCCCCTGGTGCTAATAAAATAAAAATATTTTTAGAGTGCTAGAAATGGCACACAGCACACATCAGCACTGCCACTTTGCTCCTGTGGTAGCCTAGCGGTAGGGCCAATTTGTCACAGGCCATTGTTTTGCTAGCCCTACTGCAGCTAAGTAAAAGGAACCCTAAATGTTTCTGCCTTATTGGAGAATCTCAATAGGGGATTGTGACTCGAGGGAATTTATTAGTAACTTTTGCCTTAGAACCTGACAAAATTTGAACTCAGAAACTTTACTTGAGGAGCAGAGCTATTGCCTTTTTGGCCTCCAAAATATGTTTTCCTCGATACATCTAAACCCTCACAGGAAAGACACAAAGCATTTTTGGCTATGAGAGATCTTGTTGTATTTAAGGATGCATATTTCTTGTTGCATTTTCCCTGTGTTTGTATGGTAAAATGGCAAAAACTATACATTTTTGTTTTATGATCCTGCCCAATTGAAGTAATTCTTACAGTTCCTTTTACAAAGTGGCATTACCAATTAGCAGCACACTGAGGGGTCTTTTATTAAGCTGCGGTTTAAAGGGTCTTACGCTAGTGTCAGAGCACGTTTTTGATATGCAGTGAGGCCCCGGTTTACTGCAGCAGGTAAAAAGCTGTCTTTTTTTTCCTGAAAAGAAATGGCTGTGCAGTAAGTGAACCACTTACTGCGTGGCCATTTTTTTTTGGGGGGGGGGGGAGCATTTACCACCATCCATTGAGGTGGTGATAAGGGCTCCCCTGCTAACCTGGTGGTAACCAGGCAGCATGTGGTGCTGCCCAATTACCGCCGAGTAAACACCTGTGCTACAGAAATAGAAAATATTTTTGTAGTGCTGGAAATGGTGCACACTGGAGATGTGAACTAACGCCGGGCTGCTGTAGTTCCAGATTGGTATGCAGCAAGCCTGTTGCCAGCCACCAAGCCTTTAGTAAAAGGGCCCCTGAATGCAAAGAAGCCCATTCAATTTCCATAGACTTCTTCACAATCAGCACACGCTAACGAGCCCGTAGAGAATAGAATGGTTCAAACTTTGTCTATATATTTCTTAATTGCAATAAATATGCATAATTTTTGTTTATACTGGTTCAACACTAAGGAGGTCTTTTAACTAAAGCTTAGCTCAAGTTACCTGCAGCAGGGCCCATAGGAATAACATGGGCCCTGCTAAAGATAACTTGAGCTAAGCTTTAGTAAAAGACCCCCTCAGCTTTGTGATTGAAAAAAAGAAAATGAGACAGATATTTCTTCTTCATGGTACCCTTATCTGTTATTATCCTCTCCCCCCATCAGTGGGTTATTGAATTATTTCTGCAAGTTCTATATTTCTTGATTATGTTTCCTTTCTTTTATTTTTTAATTGATAATTTTGGTCTGTAGATATGGTTATATTTCTTAAAGCAAGTTGTATTTTGTAAGAATTTTGGAAAATTGCATGAATAAAAATCTTTTTTAAAAAGTTTGAGGATTGTTGTTTAATTGTGTTGTGGCGTGATGGCATTTGATATAAACATATATGATTGAATTTTGGAAGTGAGTGTGAACATTGCCTGCCGTGGCTGCTTTTCTCCTCATGTCGTGCATCTGCTTTTCCCCTCACATCATGCATGGGTGACGTGAGGGGAAAAGCAGCCATGGGGCAGGCAATGCGGCGGAGAACAACGCTGGAGGAAGGCTTCTGCTGGCGGGGCTTGTGGACCCCTCACCAGCCAAACCAGAGGTCCCGAAGCCCTGTGTCTGCTCCTCCCCAACCCCTAAGGGGGGCCAGGTGCCATAGTTTTCTCTCTCCTGCTCCTGTCAGGATGTGATCATCTGGGTCAGGAGCAGGAGAGAGACAGACCCCGGTGCCGGGTCTCCTTTGGAGACTGAGCCTGGGGGAATCTTGCCCCCCCCCCTCCCCGGCATCCATGGATAGTGATGCATGGACCAATAAAGTAAATAGATGAGTCCCTGGGCTCTATTTGCTGAGGCTCCTGCCCGGTTAAACCCCATTCACCCGGGGCATAGACTTGGATGGGAAGAGCTCCTATGAAGAGGAGAGGTAGAGGCTCAAGACCAGTTTGCATATCGGCAGATAAACCACTATCTGGAGAGTTTGGACCAGACAAGCCCAGAATTTCGGGTGCGAGAGAGACTGGTGGGGTTTTTTGCTCCTTATCAGGAAGGAGGGCTGTTGGTTTCATCTTTACATAAGGCACTGGGTACCCTCCTCCCCTCACCTGATAGGTGGGAGTTGCAAAGTCACTGAGGGAGAAATTTGGAGGTCCCTTTAGACTCTCTGGATCTAGTCGGTCTAGCTAGTTGAGGGCCAGTGGTGTCAGTAAATGCAGATCTACGGGAATGTTACTTTCGAGTGATCCATAAGGTATATTTTACACAGGAGAGACTTTTTAAAGCAGGAGGAGTGGCATCCTCCATCTGTGGAAGTGCTCTCAGGAGGTCAACACTTTTTACCATGCGTTCTGGTCGTGTAGGGTCATTAACTACTTTTGGGTGCAAATAGTTCAGTATTTGGAAATATTGTGTGAGAACCCAATTAAAATGACACCACTGGGGTTTTTATTAGATAAACATGGAACTTTGGGGGTACACAGTCGTTCATCTAAACTTTTAATATAGAAGGCTGGGCTGCTGGGTAAGAGGATTATATTGGGAGTGTGGATTAGCAACAAGGCACGATCTTTTTGACAATGGAGGAATAGATTTCATGCTCTGATGTTAATGGAGAAACAACATGCTCGCCTCTCCCATAAGAGGAGGCAGATGTTTTTGGCCACTTGGGACGCTTATCTCCAGTCACTACCTCACAAAGCTCGTAGTCTCAATGTCAATTCCTTGTAAGCCAACACTAGACCTGTGTGTGTGTGTGTGAGTTTTTTTTTCCTTTGGGGGAGAGGTGGGAATAATCATATGATACGGCTGACTTACTAAGTGAGGGATGCTGGAAGAACAACATCACCTCCAAAAGCAGATATTTTGGGATTGGCGGTAAGTAGTCGGAGGACAGTATTATACTTGGTTAGAACTATTGTTGTTCAGTTTTCACTTGCAGTTATAGGGCGGTAGGACATATTGGTCTGGAATGAGGCAAGTTGAGGGGGTGCCTAGTTACTGTTAGAGGGCACGAATGAGAACAGAGAAGAAGGATTTAAGGTACCCTCTGGGTGGGATGCCTTTGAAGTTATAAATCAGGGATGGGGTGGGGATGCAAATGGTTAATACTGGATGACATAGCATTATGATTTGTATTGCATGTATTCTTTCAGATAAACACTGTATCACGGCAATTTGAGATGTACTTGTTTTTGTTTTATCATTAATAAAAATTGTTATAAGTAAACCCCATTCACCCATTGAGTGACCTGGCACCCAATATTCAGCGGCAGTTAACCAGTTAGTGTCACTGAATATCACTGCTAGCCAGCCATTCCCTAACTGGCTAGATTAGGGGCAGGCCGGGCCAAAGGTAGGGTGGATAGGCAATTTAGTCGATCAGTGACAATGTCGGTCTGCCAGCTGGCTAAGTAAGTGCATGAAGTTAGGACAGTGAAATAGCTGGTGAGTTAACCGGGTCTGAATATTGGCTGGTGCCTGGTTAACTTCCAAGTCAGCAGTCATACCCAACTATTCAATTCCGGGAACTGCGCATGCCCTAGCTTTAAATAGCCGAGGTTAGTTCAGCTCACAGCCGGAAGCAGCTTACCAGCCACTTTTCGAATCCATTATTTTTTATGACTTTCACTATGACGTAGTTACATAATTAGTGCATAAAGCACATAACTTTAGGCTTTCTGTTGAGCTGGCAAAAGGATCCATTTTCCAGAAATTCCCTAAGCGAAAGAGAACCTGATGCTGAACTACTTGCGGAAAAAGCTTTCTTTCCCTTAGGTTGATAGAACTCTGCCACCGCTAATCGATCATGCTGTTGTAAAAAGGAGCAGAGAGGTTAAAAAAGTATGCAGCAACAACAAATTTCAGCATGAATAATTTAGGGAGGAGATCATGAATAATGAATAGAAAATGAAACAACTCTGGAAATTTCAGGTTCAGAGGGTGTCTGTTGTGTTTCTAGCTGTGGTAACCATTCCCTGACCTGCATCATCTAAGTGCAATTAAGCTCAACACATTAGTGCTTTGGTGTTCAGACACAGATCACCATCACTTGTTTAGGAATCAGTCATCTTTTATACATCATGCGGTTGCATAAGTAGTCAAGAATAATTCATGGCGCTGATGTAATCTCTTGACAAGAGTAATTCTCAGGTTCAGAAGCATCCCTAGTGTGAGAGAATACTTGCCATCATTATGCTACATTTTCCTGAACTTGTTTTGGGGACGCAAAAGCTTAAGACTGCCCTCATGAACTTAAAGGTTTGAGCCAGTCAAAAACAACTGTAACACATCACCTTAGTGGTAAAGGCTTTTTACCAAGCCACACTAAAAAGTGGCCGGCTCTGTTGTCAGCGTGTGGGTTTTCCACATGCTGCAGCCACTTTTAGCAGGCAGCAAAATGGCCATCTTTCCATATTTGTTTGTAATGACCACACGCTAATTTCCAAATTAGTGTATGATCATTACCAAGTAAGCCCTTACCGACACTTATTTGGTAGGCACTAAGGGCTTTTGGGGGGTTCGGCAGAGAAAACAAGGGAGTAACAGTGAGATGTGTACCTGGGAGCATTTATTTGAAGTCCACTGCAGTGCCTCCTAGGGTGCCCCATTGCTCTCCTGGGATATCTGGTGGACCAGTCTACTAAAAATGCTGGTCCCTCCTACATCCCAATGGCTTGAATTTCTACATTTTTCACTTGGATTTTTATTTTTTGAAAATGGTAAAAAAAATAACCTGTACAAAGCACAAAACCTTGTTTGAAATGGTATTTAAAAAAAAAGACGTTTTCCTATTTTGAAAATGACCTTGTTTCCTATTCGGGTTTTGAATGTTTTGTGCATAACATCCAAAGTTGGACTTAGACCTTATATCGAAAATGCCCTTCACTGTCAACTTACCATGACCCCAGATTCTGGCCCATAGTCCTAAACCAGCCAACCCAGCCAGTCATACAAAAAATAGCAACTAACTTAGGCTTAAGTATTAAAGGCCTCCTGTTTTAAGCAATTTCTTAAAAGAGAACAAGGAAGATTCCGAGCACAGGGTACCGGAAGCTGGTTCCAATGCTATGGACCCATCTCATTTAACATCGAGTACCTATAAGTCAACAGAGAGACTTGGTGAAGGGATGGTACCAACAGCAGATGCACAGTGAAGGGTCCAAGAGGGAATATATGGAATCAAATACTGAGACAGAAATTAAATTCCGGAGAACCCTCTGAGAATCCTATGTGCCAAGAGAAGTAGTTTAAATAAAATCTGAGAATTTATTTTATTTATTTGCTACATTTGTATCCCACCTTTTCCCACTTATTAGTAGGCTCAAAGTGGCTTACATAGTTCCGGAGAGGTGGTTACAGACTCCAGTGTGAACAAATACAGTATAGGGGTACTATTACAATGACAAGTACAGTAAAGAAGTATTGGTAAATAGGTTGGGGTGATCCAGACAAAATGTTAGGGTGTGATCATGCGTTGGGGTTGAAAACTGTCCGTTTCCTTATTAAAATGCCATAGTTCATTATTTGGTGTTTATGTCAGATACTGTGGGGTATGCTTTTGAACAGGTGAGTTTTTAGGTTTTTTCGGAATTCTAGATGATTATTCGTAGATTTCAGGCATTTTGGTAGAGAATTCCAGAGCTGTGTGCATATGTGAGAATTAATTAGTAATCACTGCTTGGCCTGTAAAAGAGGGGTAAAATGATCATATTTCTTCCCCCTCAAAAGTAGCTTCACTGCAGTATTCTGCACAAGTTGCAAATGCTTAAGTTCTCTTTGACAAATACCCTTGAATAGGGAATTACAATAATCTAGATGAGTAAGTACCAGTGCATGTAAGATAATTCAAAGAACTCTTCTCTCTAACAAATGTTCTATTGAGCAAATCTGCTGCAATTTAAAGAAACACTGGCGAACCACTGATGCAATGTGAACACGAAAGGAATAAATGCAAGTTAGTGGTAAAATGACACATGTTAATGATAACCCACATTGATAACTTTCCCCTTAATAGGAATAGGCAGCCCCAAAATTTTTGCTTTATTTTGTTTCTCATGTCATTTTGTTTTGTTTCATCTATCTTCATCTTCATTTTTTAATTTTGGGGGCAAAGTTATTTAGAGTGTACACTCTTTTGGAGGAGTGTGTACTCTTTTGAATGAGTGTGCTCTTTTCCAAAAGAGGGCACACTTTGTGTCTGCCAGTGCCACAGTTCCCTACCTGTGGCTTGTTGCTTTTGCCCTGCCTGCTGCTGATGTCAAGTATGCTGCCACTGTTGCCGTCCTGTACCCAGCTTGCCACCGCCAGCGCCTACCCAGTGCCCTGCATGTCACTAGTGTTCACCTAGTAAACAGTGGTCATCAAGGGCTAGATTCAGTAAATGGCACTCAAAATTTGGTGCAAAAAAAATCAGCATAGAATGGTATTCTATAACAGGCATTCTGGGATCAGCGTCCTTTAGCGTGTAGCACAAGGATCTGCGCTCAACTTTGGGTGCGAGGAGTTACACCAACTGAAACCAGGTGTAAATCCCAGCACACTATTCTATAACACTGCGTGCATTTTAAGGGAATACCCCTGACCTGCCCATGTCCCTCCCGTAGCCATGCCACCTTTGGAGATCCACACGAAAACACCTAGGCGCTATTCTATAAATGGGTGCATAACTGTGTGTTTTCATGTAGAGCTGCCATTTCTGCCCAGCTTCAGCACCTTGCATTGGTTAGAATACTTTTCCATGCTGAAATTCGGCTCAGAAGTAGCACCTAATATTCAACACCATATATAGAATTACCCCGCAACTATCTACCAAATGTTCTCCTGATGACCACTTTGTAATTTGAGGATAACAGATGGAGCAGTCTCTTAAACATAACGTTCTCCACAACCTGCTGCGGCTTGTCATCCATAGCAAACATTTTAAACTATGTACCGTGTAACTACTTTGGATGCAACCTTCTTCTCGACATGGGCAGGGTTGGTAGGACATCATCCCTTTTGTTTCAATGTAACCTGCCTCTGTCTCTGAGGTAGAGCCTAGGTTGTAATTGCTGG
This sequence comes from Microcaecilia unicolor, assembly GCF_901765095.1. NCBI lineage: Eukaryota > Metazoa > Chordata > Amphibia > Gymnophiona > Siphonopidae > Microcaecilia > Microcaecilia unicolor. Next base: position 220,199,017 of record NC_044031.1, read on the forward strand.
CAAGGGCTGAGGAAGAGGGGTAACAACAGAGGCACTGCTACTAGACCCTCTCTTTGACTTCTGTTTCTTTCCTGCTACTACTGCATCTTTCCTCTGACTTCAAGGACTTTCAGCATCCCCCGAAAGCAACACAGCATTATGTTGCATTTCTAAGTGTTACATCATAGAAGATGGCCAATTAATTTCCCCAGATCACATGCTTTTTACAATGCATTGATCTTCCAGGGCAGAAAAGCTCCCCCAAACATCTGATTTTTTTCATTGTACTCCTAATTCCCCTATACTTGGTCACTCCCATGAAATCCTTTGATGTTACTGGGGAATTGGTGGTCAGTGTGTCAGAAGGTACGTATACTAGTAGTAGAATGAACAATACTATGACTGCCATTTGCATCTGCAGTTGTAAGGAGTTTCTCTCTTTTTAGTTAGTTCTAGTCACTAGTTGCCAAATAATAGGAGGAAGCATAGAAACAAGAGTCAGGAATGTAGTTGGTCAAGCCAGATCAACACCATAGAATCAAGAAGTGTGCAGACTCATCAGGCAGAATTATAGTCAGGAATCAGGTACTGTTGGGGCTGGTGGGACAGGTTTGGAAGTGGAAGACAAGCAAAGCCAACAGAAGTAGTAGAATACCCATGAACTCACAAATGAGACCTATCAAAGATCAAGGCAGAGTGGACATTCTTGGGTTTAAATAGCTTCAGGAAACCAATCAGAGCAAGCTGCATCATCAGGTGACAGCTAGTAATGGGTTAAAAAGCAGGAGGAAGCTATGACTCATTTCATAAATGAGAAGAGCATCCTAGGGAGTAAGTATGCAACACTTCAATCATTTCAAGTAACTCAGTAGCATGCATTGCCAATCACTTCCTGGATTTTGATGAAAGACACTATTTATTAATTTTGACCTCACACAAAGGAGGGGTGTTATTGACTATCAACGAAACTGCCATAACATCAAAGCTGAGAATTAATTTTATTAAAGAGGGTTGGATCTCTTGAGTAGTAGAATTTCCACTTTAATGACATGCTATCTTTTAGATAAAAATAAGTAGCTGTGACACTGTACCTCAAAGTACATTTACTTGACTCTGAAATTTACCATTGGAGATCAAAGATAAAATTTGAAGTCTGTGACACAAGAGACGACCTTGATTCAGAAGGATAGAATTTTTTTTAATTGAACCAACTAAAAGTACAGATATTTAATAAACACGTTTTTTCTGTTGACCAGGGAGCTTAAAATGGTTGATAGCTAACTTGGGAGTTATTGTTGACAAACGGTTCTTATTCTGTATACAAAAGACATACAAGATGAACATAGGGGCCCTTTTACTAAAGGGTTAGTGCACAGCAACAGGTTTGCCACGTGTCATTCCGGAACTACCACCGGGCTACCGCAGGAGTCTGGCAGTAGTTCCCCCCCCCCCCCCCCAGCACATGCCATTTCAGGTGCTACAAAAATATTTTCTATTTTTGTAGCACCAGTGCTTACCTTGAATATTTAATAATTATGTGACCTCATCAATAATCAGAAGGGCACTGGGATTAGGTGAATATGAGAAATTAGCTCTCAAAGCAGTTTATTAATTACTCACTAAAAGCAGGATTAACACAAGATCATCAAAGTGCATATATGAGTCATTTCATTTCTCATATTGGGAGAGCAGTGCTCCGTGACACACAACAGGTGCCTTCACAATTTACTCTATTCTCCGACTGACTTAACAAATTGCCAGTATTTATACTTTCCTTCTACCATTATTTTCTATTAGCCTATACATTTGACCACCTGCAATTTCATCGTAATTGGCACATACATCCAATTATGACCAAGTTTCAACTTCAGTGAGTTTGCTTATCTCCAAGCTTCGCTCAGCCCCCCTCTAAATTCAACTTTTCTGCACCTGGCCTTATCTTTGCCCAATTATCTCTTATCCAAGTGTCTCACAATGCCTATGTCCAGCTGTATGTTACACAATCCTTGCCAACTTTGTAACTCTGCCAAGCTGCATTAGCTTAATCAGACTGTCACATATCTTGTATTTGCTGAAATCCAGTGAAATATCAGGTCTGAGTTACAGGCCTAGTTTGCTAGAAAGCCTGAACCTGTTTTTCACTGCAGCCAATTTGTGACAGTTATCTACAACCTGCCCGGTTTTCACCGGGTTAGCACGGCAGCCCTTACTGCCACCTCAATAGGTGGTGGTAAGTGTTCCCCCTGAAATGGCCACACGGCAAGTGGTTCACTTACCGCATGGTCATTTCTTTTTGAGAAAAAAAAAACAGCCTTTACCCCAGTGGTGTAGCCAGAAGGCAATTTTTGGGTGGGCCAACAGGTTGGATGGGTGGGCACTAGTCGTGTGCTGGTGAATGTTTAACAACAGGCTCTCTCCCCGGTCCATCTCTGCGCCCCAATCCACCTCTGCGCCTTCCCTCAAAATTGCAGAGCTGACTATAGCCAGGGAGAGAGCCTGGGGGGGGGGGGGGGGGGCAATGCATTACTCTCTCCAGGAAAAAAAAATTAAATGATCACGGGTTCCAATCTAATTCATGTTTAATGTGGGATAAAATGCCATAAATAAGTAAATAAATATAAACTTTTAATGTTGAGCACCTGATTCTCAAAGTGGACATATTCCAAACACTATAATGAAAATAAAATGATTTTTCTACCTTTGTTGTCTGGTGACTTTGTTTTTCTGATCATGCTGGCCCAGTATCTGATTCTGCTGCTATCTGTCCTCTTAACTCCGTTTCCAGGGCTCCGTTTCCATTTATTTCTTTACTTTCCGCCTTTCTTCTTCATTTCTTGCCCTACATCCGTAAGTAAAAGCTGGGTCCTCCGCAGACTTGACTGTCCAGTGGATCCAGCTTCTGCCTATTTTCTTCATCCATGTGCAGTTTTTCTCCTCTCTTCCTTTTCCCTCATCTCATCTCCTTACTCACTCTTCCCTCCCCCTCCATCCATGTTAAGCATTTCTTCTCTCTCCCTTCCCTCTCCTCCATCCATGTCCAGCAACCTTCCTCTCTCCCCTGCCCTCCCCTCCATCCACCCATGTCCAGCGATTCTCTTCTCTCCCCTGCCTCCCCTCCAGCCACCCATACCCAGCGATTCTCTCCTCTTCCCTGCCCCCCTCCAGCCACCCATACCCAGCGATTCTCTCCTCTCCCCTGCCCCCCTCCAGCCATCCATACCCAGCGATTCTCCTCTCTCCCCTGATTACCTCCGTCGAAGCGGCCGCATTATTGAAAGTCCTGCCTGTCTCTAGCCTTCCCTTCGAGTTCGTTCCCTCAGAGTCCCGCCCTCACGGAAAGAGGAAATGACGTCAGAAGGCGGGACTCTGAGGGAACGAACGAAGGGAAGGCTTGATGGGCTTGGAATAAACTCCCTGAGCCCATACGCCAAGCCCCCTCCCATCTTCAAATCCTTGCTCAAAGCCCACCTCTTCAATGTCACTTTCGGCACCTAACCATTGTACCTTTATCCAGGAAATCTAGACTGCCTCAATCTTGATTGACTGCACTTTTTGTCCTTTAGATTGTAAGCTCCTTTGAGCAGGGACTATCCTTCTTTGTTAATTGTACAGCGCTGCACAACCCTGGTAGCGCTTTAGAAATGTTAAATAGTAGTAGTAGTAGTATGGGCAGGGCTTTCGATTACGTGGCCGCTTCGACGGAGGTAAAAAAAGATTTAAACCCCAGGTGAGGGGATATTGGGTGGGCGAGCCTTGAGGGAAAGTGGCTGGGCCTGGGTCCGTCCAGGCCCACCCGTGGCTACGCTCCTGTTTTACCCGCTGCGGTAAAAGGGGGCCTCAGCGTGTGTCAAAAACACACGCTGACACTAGTGCCGGCCCCCTTTTACAGCAGCTTAGTAAAAGGATCTCATAGTTTGATAACTGCTTTGCTTAGGGGCCTTTTTCCTACAGCTTAGTGTGCGTTAATAGAATTAGGGCCCCTTTTACTAAGTGGCGGTAAGCTCAAAGCAGGCTTACCACTCACTAAACAGGAAGTACCACCAGGCTACCGCAGCATCCCAGCAGTATGTCTTACCAGTGGCGTAGCTAGGTGGGGGGCAGGGGGAGTGGTTGCTCCCCCAAAAGACTTTTAGAAAAAATTGCGCCTATGCGCCGCCGCCACATGGCAATATCGTTCTCTACTTCCGTCCCTTGCGAGCTTCTCCTGTCTCTTCTGCCTTTCCCATCCGCGTGGCCGTTTTTACAGCCCTGAAGCGTTCTCAGTCTGGCACCGGCGATTCAGATAGTCAGCCTTCTTGCCAGCGTCGGGGCCTCTCATCAGGCGCGTCCCACCTCTGTGGAAAACAGGACATTGCATTACAATAGGCGGGACGTGCCTGAGGAGAGGCCCCGACGCTGGCAAGAAGGCTGACTATCTGAATCGCCAGTGCCGGATGGAGGACGCTTCAGGGCACTGAAAATGACCATGCGGACTGTAGAGAGGCTGTGGGCAGAACGCGAAAGATGTAAGACTCGGAGAGGGGGGAGGGGGTGGAGAAGGGAGAAAGAGCTGCCCAAGGAGGTTTTAATAGGAGTGGAAGTGAGCCTATCTAGTCCATTGTAAGCAAGGAAGCCGGTTTGGTTAATCTGTTTCCACTCCCCCGCGCAGCCGTCATTGCCGTTCACTCGAAACAAAGCAAGCAAACTTATGAGCTGCTGCCTCCACCTTGTCATTTTTTTTTATTGTTGGTCCATCTGTAGCAAGTCTAAAGCTGTTTCAGTTAGATAGGCAGGGCCTTAAAAGCGGGAGGAGAAAAGAAATAACAATTGAATATCACTAAAACAGCTTCAAAAAGTATTGTAGCTGGTAGAAACCGCAATTATAAACTGTAAAGGTTGAGCTCATTTTTCTTCACTGTTCTTGTTCTATACAATACAGATGTCCAGATTTCAGTGAGGATATCTTGCTTCCTGATGGGTTCATCTTAACTGTTGTTGTAATCTGCCTTGGGAAGCCTGGTGTTTTAAAGGTGATAGAATATCTTGAAATTAAATGAAAGTAGAATTAAACTCTCCTACATGGAATCACATCATCTATTTTGTAGAACTTTCTTTTAGATACACAAATGGATTGTTCTGTTTTGAACGTGTTTCAGGGGCAAGTGGTTTTATAAGTCAAAATAAAAAGAAATATTTTGTTTCATCAGATCTCTTTTGTTTAAACATAAATGGGTTATAAGCCCCTAATGCAGTCCATTGGTTTTCTCTTTATTTTTTGCTTGTGATGATTGTGCCAAAACTGAAAACTCTTATCTCTATCTGGTCGATAATAAAAGGAACACTATCCACTCTAAAAAGTTGTTTTGTGGCTGTGCATGAGGACTTGTGATATTGAATAAATAAATGTATATTTGTGTCCCTAGTCTTGCATCCTACGTTTATATAATCCTTTCAAGAAATCCAGTTAATCATTTAACATTATTTATTTTATTTTATTGCATTTGTATCCCACATTATCCCACCTTTTTCCAGGCTCAATGTGGTTTATAATTCATTAGTGGAACATAGCCACAGAGGCATGGTATGGTCGCGTTTTTAATAATGGTAATACTAGGGCCCATCTAAGAAACAGGTTATTTTGAGTTAGTCTTCACTGGACCAAACTTGCTTCCCTTGTGCCATCACTATCCAGCAGGATAGTCAGTGTCTTAAAAAGTGGAGGATAAAGGATTTTGTTTTTACACATTTATATCACACATTATCCCAAGCAAAGTCGGATTAAATGTGGCTTACATTTGAAAATACAAATACCTGTTTTGTAAAAAGGTACATTTTTTTCAATTTTTATTTTGCAAAGTATAGGAGAAAATGCATTTCTGTTTCTTTTTTACCAGTATTGCACTGATTATAGAGTCTAGCTTCCTTGGGCAGAGAGGAGGGAGTCTCTATTTCAAAATTTGTTTTCTTTCGTAGCTCCCTATTTTGTAGTAGATTGTTATTGTGGAATGTTGTCACAATTTGGGTTTCTGCCAGGTGGTTGTGACCTGGGTTGGCCATTGTTTGAAACAGGATAATGGGCTAGATGGACCATTGGTCTGACCCAGTATGGCTACTCTAATTTTAACAAGGTCTCTAGCAGTGGAATAAATGTGTGTGCTAGGTAGTTAAGAAGACAGGTTGCCTGCTCTGGACAGTCCAGGAAACTCTTCTGCGTCCTGCCTCCTGATGTAACTTACCGTTTTCTTGTAGGCAGGACGCAACAGAGACAGCCTGTATTAATCAGTGCCCGCAACAGCCCTTGAGCAACAACACAGACACTGCTGTCTAGCTGACCCCAACCGGCACCTATTTTATAAAAGTCTGCTCCCCCTGAGATCAAAACCTGGCTACACCTCTGCTTCCCACCCCTAGTGTTCCATCATATTTATTTTTGTAGTGCTGGAGTGTACCCAGCGGTAATTGAGCAGTTACTGCTGGGTTAGCACGGGAGCTCTTACCGCCACCTCACTGGGTGGTGGTAAGGGCTCCCTCCCGAAATGGCCACATGGCAAGTGCTTTCCTTGCCACACGGCCATTTCCTGCAGGAAAGAGAGACTTCCCACTGTGGTAAAAGGGGGCCGACACCAGTGCAGGAAAAGAAAAAGGAACACCATTATAAAATAGGACACAACCACTTTCACACTAAGACAAGTACATAAGTATTGCCATACTGGGAAAGACCAAAGGTCCATCAAGCCCAGCATCCTGTTTCCAACAGTGGCCAATCCAGGTCACAAATATCTGGCAAGATCCCAAAAAAGTACAAAGCATTTTATACTGCTTATCCCAGAAATAGTGGATTGTCCCCAAGTCCATTTAATAATGGTCTATGGACTTTTCCTTTAGGAAGCCGTCCAAACCTTTTTAAAACTCCGCTAAGCTAACTGCCTTTACCACATTCTCTGGCAACAAATTCCAGAGTTTAATTACACGTGCAACCAAATTATTACATATATGTGATATGTTCTAGGATAAATATGGAAGGCAGATGAGTATCAGTTTTAACACTGCAGGATTAAATAGCTAATTGATCAAGCAGCATGATTGAGAATTTTGCATCTGCCTTAGGTTGCTAGAGAAATTCAAATTGGGGGTGTCCAAATCTCATGCTCATGCTTCTTAGCGGTAGCCCATATTGATAACTCTCACCCCCCCCACACTAAAGTTCAACAGAATATACACCTCTTGTCCTCCCCTCCAGTGAGCATATACACCATATACTTTCCCCAAAAGCTCATGGATCACAGCCCTCAAGTTCCCAGGATCAAATTCATTGTTCCCAGTGATTCCTTTGTAAGCCTTGAGAACTAATCTATTTCCTCGAGGGCAGTGGCAGCCCTACCATCAGGCCACCTGAGGCAGGGGCCTCAGTCAACATGGTCCAGGAGCGGCACTCTCCCCTCCCTCCTCAACTCTTTACCTTATTTGTTTATTTCCAAAAGGTGACAGTGATTCCCATAGGCTGCCCTGCCGCTGGCACAGACCTCTTCTCCCACTGTGGCCCGCTTCTTGACGTAACTTTGAGGAAACAAGAAGTTACGTCAAGACTTGGCCCGCAGTGAGAGAAGATGCCGGTGCCAGTGGCAGGGCAGCCTATGGGAATCGCTGCTGCCGCCATCGCCTTTTGGAAATAAACAAGATGAACACAGGAAAGGAGGAGATGCTAGATCTGGCATGGGGTGGGGGTGGGGGCGGGGCAGGAGGCATCTCATCCTTGCTTTGGGCGGCAGATTGTCTTGGGCCACCCCTGCTTGAGGGTGTGGTCTTTGGTTCTGTCTGCTGGCTCACTGTACTTCAGACTGAGCTCTTCACTTACAGTTGCTTATTCAGTATGGGTACTTTCACATAGCCCACAGCGAGGATGTCAACTCCCTGTCAGACCAGGTCCTGGCTTCAAGATTTGCAATTTTTGTTGCCCTTAGTACAAAAGAGCTTTGCTCAGTTTCTCACAGATTAGCATTCCATTTTGCAAATGTATGCTCCTTGTTTGCCTCTATAGTTTCTGCTGACTAGTCTCTTGTAGGTTTGGCCACCTTTAAATCTAGACTGAAAGCCCACCTCTTTAACATTGCTTTTGACTCGTAACCACTCGCCTCCACCTACCCTCCTCTCTTCCTTCCCGTTCACATTAATTGATTTGATTACTTTATTTTTTGTCTATTAGATTGTAAGCTCTTTGAGCAGGGACTGTCTTTCTTCTATGTTTGTGCATCGCTGCGTATGCCTTGTAGCGCTATAGAAATGCTAAATAGTAGTAGTAGTAGTAGTAGTAGTAGGTTTTGATGTCATCTAATGCGTCTTGAGGTCTGGTGTCATTACCTGTTGTATGGAGGAAGGAAAGTCAAGAGTAGGTTTGGATTTTTATTAAACCTGTGTGTCCTGGACAGTTCATTTCAACAGAACTATTTTTAACTTATTTGCGGGGAATGCTGCATTAAGAACTTGTAAAACCTATATAAACATTTCTAAAGTAAACTAAGATGGCTAAAACTTGGGAAAGAAGTATTAGGTTATCCTGCTTTTTCTTTCATATACTATTTCTTTTCTTTGTTTCTTAAAATGTGTGCCTTTTCATGGCAGTTTTCAACACTGGTGGAGTTGACATCTGCAGTGCTTTTACCCACACATTCCAGATCAGTTCTCAAAGGGAGACTAAGTGTGGGCTTCCCGTTCATTAAACTGTCTAAGGAACAAAGTCCCACAGAAATTTACAGCTGCTTCTCCTGCAGACACTTTCACCAGTCAAAATAAAAAGCGTAGTTTGGAAAACAGAAAACCTGAGTGTTGTTACCTTTTCCACACTAATGTCACCATGAAAATACTAAAGATACACCGACGGGGTGCTGAATTGGCAGAAAAACTAGAACATTGTTCTCTATATCTTTTTTTCAATTGTATTTAATTCATCTTCGTGTTCTGGTTCATAGCTTTCAGTCTACATCAGTGGTTTCCAAATCTGGTCCTGGAGATACCCCAGTCAGTCAGGTTTTCAGGATATCCACAATGAAGGGAGATGAAAATGATGAGGAAAGGCTGAAGCGGCTAGGACTCTTCAGCTTGCAGAAAAGACGGTTGAGGGGAGATATGATAGAGGTCTATAAAATAATGAGTGGAGTGGAACGGGTAGACATGAATCGCTTGTTTACTCTTTCCAAAAATACTAGGACTAGGGGGCATGCAATGAAGCTACAAAGTAGTAAATTTAAAACAAATTGGAGAAAATATTTCTTCACTCAACGTAAAATTAAACTCTGGAATTCATTGCCAGAGAATGTGATAAAAGCAGTTAGCTTAGCGGAGTTTAAAAAAGGCTTGGCTATCTTCCTAAAAGAAAAGTTCATAAGCCATTATTAAGATGGACTTGGGAAAATGCACTGCTTATTTCTAGCATAAGCAGCATAAAATGTATTGTACTGTTCTGGGATCTTGCCAGGTACTTGTGACCTGGATTGGCCACTGTTGGAAACAAGATACTGGGCTTAATGGACCTTCGGTCTGTCCCAGTATAGCAATGCTTATATTCTTAATATTACTGAAAGATATTTGTATGCACTACCTCCACTGCATGCAAATCTCTCTCATGAATATTCATTGTGGGTATCCTAAACACATGACTGGCTGGGGATGCCTCCAGGACCAGGTTTTGGAACCACTGGTCTTCATCTCTTCCATTGGTTATTTTGCTTGCGGGGGACAGACACTCAGAAGCAGACCCCGATCAAATATACATAGAGAAGTTTAAAATTCAGAATTACAAGTTCTCTCTGCCGCTTAATACAGATTGGTTTATATACAATGGTATAGTGCTCAGAAAGCCTTATGTCAAGTAATGGAGGTAGAACAACTGATTACAAAAAAGGAGATGATATGTACATTCTATTAAGCCTTCCTAGTGAATGTACTACATAGAATGATGCAAAGTGAACAACAATTAATCCATGACTGGAGAACAGTGACACCTATGGGTTTGAATAAGGAAGTGGAGTGGGGTAATCTATAAAAGACAACATAGGATTAGAGAGAGTAGTTTCCTCTTTGCGGTTTACCGTTTGATTGATGTCAGTTCCGGCTTGCTTGTAGAAGCTTGTGTTGAAAGAAAAAGAAGATGTTGTGCAATTGCCCCTTCTGGCGTAGTTATCAGCCATGCAGCCAGTGGGAATTTAAGGAGCTTACAAACCGACACTGCTTAAAGATAAGTTTTGTGGATTTCAAATGCTGGACTACCTACTCAAGAAGCACTGCCTTGCATAATAAGTGCTGTGGCTTTGAGAACTATCTCAGGAATGTTTTAACACATCAGTATCTCTATTTGCATTGTAAGTGAAGGTACTGTGAAGAGGCTGTGTGATTCTCCCTTTGGCGGTGTTCTCGCTTAAATGAAAATCGAGGACTATCTTGAAACACCTTGTGGATACCTGACATACCCCAATATTTCTGTACAATTTGGGTAACTTGTTTTGTACACATGGGGTAAAATGCAAGTCGCACGATTCTCTACAGATTCTTTCCCTTTCTCAAACAACCATTCCCTCTGTGCATTAAAAGCCCTTTTAAAGACTTTATGTACCACCTTCCAGGGATATCCCCGCTCATTAAATCTCTGTTTTAACTGAGATGCTTGTGCAATAAAATCCTGTTTTTCAGAACAAATCCTGCGAATACGCAGAAATTGTCCTGCAGGTATCCCATTCTTTAAGGGAATTGGATGAAAGCTAGTGTTTGTGGAGCAGGGTGTTTCTATCTGTAGGCTTGCGGAAAACCTGTGTCAAGAACGAATTATTGTTCCATTCTATATGCACGTCCAAAAAATCAACCACATCATTAATTCTTTCTTAATACATGGCAAAATAAAAGGGGGGGGGGGTTCCATCAATGATACCTTATTCAATTAAAGATAACAGTATAAGCAGACATTTTTTCATCACCTAACTGTTTAATCAGCACTATTGAATATATACAAGGTAAGTATAATTGGATATGTTTCTAATTTTTGTGCATAAACTTATTGAATGATCTGTGTGCTATGTGCCTTTTCTTCTCCCACGTTCAACTGGTTACATTTTAGCTGGGCAACATGTCCATGTTACAAAATGTAATCAGTCTTCAGGATATACCTGGGTAACTCCTAATATTATCCAGACAAATATTCTGAACAGCAATCCCGTAGTATCCAAATGTTATGAAACTAGTGTTCTGAAAAACTGTTCATTTAATTAAAACATATTTGTTGATTATATTAATCTGTGACCATCCACAAATATAGAGACCCTTTTTAATAAAGGATATTAAGCCCTTAATGTGCGGTTAAAGCACGGAAGCAAGCTACCATGTACCTTCTTTAAAGGGGTTTTGTGATAGTTTGCCTATTTCCACACCTTAAACCATGTATAATTAAAATTATTTTCAGACTTTTTACCTCAGGGGCGTGGCGTGGGCAGAAAGTGGGCATGGAAGCATTAGCCAGCTACTGTATTACACAAATAAGAGGTGTTAAGTGGTCCTGCAATAACTCTCAGCATGTACTGCGTGCTAATGGAAATATAGCGCGACCTGCAATAAAAATAGTGGGAATGGGTTGGGGGAGGAGATTCCTTCTGGGTGCCTTGAAAAGTCCAGGGGCACCTAGTGTAGTTTGTTTCTATTGGAGGTTGTTACTGCGTTACTTGGGGTGGGGGGGTTGGGATGGTATAGAAAGGGAATGGGGGTTGTGCTGGTTAGGGGGAGGTTGGGGGGGGGGGAGGTTTCCTTTTATAGCTTCTACTATAGTGGGTTTGTGTCTATCCTTGCTATCTGCTTGTTTTTGTTCTTCTGTTGGAGTTGTCATTTGCACTTGAAAATCTTCAATAAACATTTATTGTTTAAAACAAATGTAGCCTTTTGCCTCATATATGATTTTTCAGAACTCAAAAGATACTTCTCTCCATTGATTAAAGAATTTTTTTAAGTGAAAAAAAATCCAAAAACAAATGTAGTGGGAATGCCCCCCCCCCCCCCAAAAGATGCAATGTAAAACTTGTAGCTACTATTCGGAAAATCCCGCATTAAGCCATAATAACTGCAAATTGTAGCGCATTTTAGTAAAAGGGCCACTTAATATGATACCGAATGCTCTCCCTTATAAATCCAAGCTTGATTTATTTATTTTCTATCTTATGGCTGATTGGGAAGCAGATGTCCCACATACATTTTATTTAATTTCCATTTTTAAATTTATGTTTCATTATTGAGTTTTGAGTCATGACTTGAGTGGTGGCCTGAGTGAGCAGATAAATAAAACTCTTCTTGAATGCAGTCCTTTATCTTTCCTTGCATAATGACATGACATTTTTCTAACTTCAGTGTTTTGGTACCACTCCTATTTCAAGATATTCCTTACTGGAACGAGTTAGCTATTACCTCCCTTAGCATCCTTGAAACACTTAACTTGGTTGTATCTTATTGAAGAGAAATAGACACAAGACACTTGAAGCCAGCACCATATGCAGCTGTGACTAATAGCTGGCCCTGCCCTAAGGAACTTCTAGAGGTTGTCTGGCAGGCTTGTTAATGATCAATCCGCAGTCAATACACCAGACAGCATGTGGCCGCCTAGCAATAGCTTCAAGAACCTTCATAGTCTTTGCCAAAAAGATCACTTCAACATCAGTGACTTTTTAATGTTTATTACTTAAGGTCATCTCTTTGCCACATTTATGTTAAAATCTGCCTCCAATATTCTATCTAATGAATCAACTGACTCATCATTTACATTCAGGTCTCCCAGATCTTCATCAGCTCTTGTAAAAACTGGCAATAATATAATGTTGTTTTGTGTTTCTCTTTTCTTTGGCTTGTTTGGAGAGGCCGTGAGCATTATTCTTAATCTAATCATGTATATTTGAATGTAGGTTTGACTTCTAATTCAGGTCTTCTTCCTAAGCCAGTCAGGGCTGGAGATACCTTAAAGAAAACATTTATAACCCCTGGAAAGCAAGGGGGGTGGGGTGGCAAGAGCAAGATTCTAATTACCTTGCAATGCAAACACTTAGTAGCTGGATTTAGGCCATGGAATTGTACAGTTCTGGAAGGAACTGTCATGCATGGACCTTAGTCAAGGAATGCCATTGGAGTGACTGACTGACTTAACAAAGTTAGGAGTGGCTAGTAATGCAGTAAATAACAGGAGATAAAGACCTGCCTGGTCCATCCAATCTGCCCATAAATCATATTCATTATCGATTCATGATTAAATTGACAATTCAACACTATTACTAACTAACAACATTTTACTTGCTAAATTCAACTGTAAGATGTCTCACTCTCTCACTGCAATATGTAGCATCTGCATTCATAGCATATGATATAAATGTGATAAAATACCTATGCTTGATCCCGATCTGACTTTGCCATTTTCGGGACACATACCATAGAAGTCTGCCTAGCACTGGCCTTTCTTCCCAATCACTGGAGTTGCCATCTAAGCACCACTCCTGCCTATCATAACACATCAACAGCCATGAGGCCATTTAAGTTTTGTTTTTGATACCAACCTCTTTCTATTTGGGGATACTCTGTGTCTATCCCACACATTTTTGAATTCCATCACTGTTTTTGTCTCTCTGGATAATTGCAAATGAAAGTTCAAAGTACATAACTATTGCCATACTGGGTCCATCAAGCCCAGCATCCTGTTTCCAACGGTGACCAATCCAGGTCACAATATACCTGGCAAGATCCCAAAAAAGTACAAAACATTTTATACTGCTTATCCCAGAAATAGTGGATATTCCCCAAGTCCATTTAACAGTAGTCTATGGACTTTGCCTTTAGGAAGCTGTCCAAACCTTTTTTAAACTCTGCTAAGCTAACCGCCTTTACCACATTCTCTGGCAACAAATTCCAGAGTTTAATTACACATTGAATGAAGAAACATTTTCTCTGATTCATTTTAAATTTACTACTTTGTAGCTTCATCGCATGCCTCCTAGTCCTAGTATTTTTGGAAAGCGTAAACAGATGCTTCACGTCTACCCGTTCCACTCCACTCATTATTTCATAGACCTCTATCTTATCTCCCCTCAGCCATCTTTTCTCCAAGCTGAAGAGCCCTAGCCACTTTAGCCTTTCCTTATATGGAAGTCGTCTCATCCCCTTTATCATTTTCGTTGCCCTTCTCTGCACCTTTTCTAATTCCACTATATCTTTTTTGAGATGCGGCGACCAGAATTGAAAACAATATTTGAGGTGTGGGCGCACCATGGAGCGATACAAAGGCATTATAATGTCCTCATTTTTGTTTTCCATTCCTTTCCTAATGTTCATGACATCAGATCCCAGCCATGATCCTGACTGAGCTGGAAGCCAAAAGGAGTAGAAGGAAACAAGGCTTAAACACACTGTGGTATCTCAATAAACCTAATGTTTATAAAATACAGGGTTTCCCAAAGATGCTCTGGTGACCTCACAACAATGGAAAACCTCCCAAAATGGAAGTGAAATACTAAAAAGTTACAAACAAGTTTTAAATGAAAATGAGGCCTTAATCAAATCGATTTATGGAAGCAAAAGATTGAATGCTAGTGCTCTGCAATTAAGAGGCCATTGGCTTTTCAAAACCATTCCTCACTCAAGGTGGCTAAAAGTCCATATCTTGTGAGACAACGCCCGTACTTTCATGCTGCACTGACAGTTTCTCTACGGAGTTTTGGTCAAGGGAGAAAAAGTGCACACGTAGATGGCATTTTTAGAAATCTACCCACAGAAAAATCAATTGTAAATGACTACATAAGCTTTGCCCCCATAGCAATTCTAAAAACAAGGTACATCCGTTCCCTTTGAAAATTAGCTCAGATCTCCCTTAATTGTGATCAATGTTAGAAGTATATTTGCCTAACCTTGTTTAAGGGATAAATGTTCTATTTAGTGTTATATTTCTAATTTATTTTGCATTCATATATATATGAATGTAATATTGAAAAATCATAAATAAATAATTAAAAAAGAAAATTACCTCCGATCCATCGAGTAAAAGGTAAGTTGAGACATTGTCCTAATGCAAAATATTTGAAAATTGTCCCTTTAAAGTAGATCTTTAAAGTACCCCCTTTACTTTCTTCTTCCACAAAGACTGAGGTTCTTATGGAAGAAGAATGTAGTTTGGAGTGGAGCACAACCAGATTAACCAGTAAATATAAAGGGCTAGATCTATATAATCAAGCCTAAAAAATCAGTACCAAAAAAAAAAAAACATCTAGACATACTCTATAAAGTACACCTAAATTTAAGTGCACTTTTTTTAGAATACGCCTAAATTTCTGGGCGGTTTATAAAATACGTTGAGCGTCTGTCCGCGTGACTAAATTTAGTTGCGGGCAGTTATACTGATCTCACACTGAACATGACCATTGTTAATCAGATTTTGGTCCACATGAACTTGTGCTCACTTATCACTTGCTTGGTATGCCTCACTTTTTTCTTGCCTGCAAGTTTATTTTCAATCTTGTGCATTTCATAGCTGCACTTCTGGGTATGTCCTTTCTCTTTTCAATTCCCTGTTCAGTCTTCTTTTCCTATATATGCATATTATGTACACCTCAATCCATATTTTAGCTTGATCTTTTATTTGTAAACACATTCATATAATCATTTTGTTCTTGGTTAATTATTATATCTTATATTTATACATGCATTGCTAATGTATGATGTTTTTCATTTTAATTCTTGTTTTTATTGTGGACTCCTGATGCAGGCACTGTAGCTGAAACATGGCCCTAGTCGAGACCTTTTTTTTATGGTTCATGTCCTCTCCACGTGTTTTTATGAAAACTGCTAGTAATAAAAGAGTTTTAAGAGACCTTCTGGCTACACAGTGAACCTTGGCCATCTCTGCTGTTTGGCTGCTGCTTTCTGACTTGCGAGAGATTGTTTTTACATCAGTACAGGAATTTAAATAATTAAAAATTTATATATCTATATCTAACTATGTATATATATATTTTTTTAATGTTTGTGCTCATAAATTAAAGATGATATCAGCACTATATAGTGTCACACCCAAATCTCATTTGTTTTAATCATTAATCATATTCACCAAGGGCTTCTTTTACAAAGCCACACTAGTGATTCCTGCATGACAAATGAGAGGAAGCTCTTTCAATTCCAATGGGCTTCCTCTCATTTGCTGCATGGGAATCACTAGTGCAGTAAAAGAAGCCCCAAGTGTCTAAAAGGTATACAACAATATCGTCAACCAAAAATCAAATAAATAATGGTTAATTATAATACATAAAAAAATAATATCTCAAAATCTGCATATTTATATTCCCCATTTCACAAAGGCGAGTACATGTGTATGAGGAAAAAGTTTCACTTCGATTTTTACATCTGCTCAAGGGAACACATTAGGTTTTTAAAAAGTGCTCATTTTAGACAGGGCTTTACAGGAGGGATTAAGGGAGTCATTCTCCTTAATCCTATGTAGTTTCTGTCCACCTCCAAAATGAAACCAAGTTAAAAAAAAAGTAGACTCACTGCTTGATTGGTGGCACTTAACACGTGTAGTTTTGTAAAATGGTGCAGCTAGACATGGAAGTGTCAGCAGTTAAATGTGGTCCTTGTGAAATTACCACATCTGGATGTAAACATCAACACTTCCGCACATAGAAGCTGCTGGGCCCATGCTGCTCATTTATTCAGCCTGTGTATTAGCAAAGCAGCTGCTCCTGCTGCACATGCCGGCAAATACACCTGCAGTCCTGTAAGTATTTTACAAAAGTCTCATGAATGTGCAGATCCTTTTCCAAAATACTACTAGAATTGGACATCTCAATTCTGATCTCTGTGCTCTACATAAAATGGGGTTTTAAAGCTATTATGAGACAGAGTAGGTAGTTAAAGGGTCCTTTTACTAAGGTGCGTTGAAAGTGGCCTGCGCTGGTGTAGACATCGTGTATTGGACGCGTGTAGGTTCATTTTTCAGTGCACCTGCAAAAAAGGCCTTTTGGGGGGTGGGGATGAAAATGGACATGCAGCAGAATGAAAATTGGTGTGTGTCCATTTTGGGCCTGAGACTTTACTGCCACCCATTGATTTAGCAGTAAGGTCTCATGTGTTAACTAGGTGCTAACCTCAGAGTGTGTACAATTTATTTTTTTAGATTTTGCTCATACCTTTTTCAGTAGTAGCTCAAGGTGAGTTACATTCAGGCACTTTGGATATTTCTCTGTCCCAGGAGGGCTCACAATCTAAGTTTGTACCTGAGGAAATGGAGGGTTAGGTGACTTGCCCAAGATTACAAGGAGCAGCAGTGGGATTTGAACTGGCCACCTCTGGATTGCAGGATCTGTGCTCTAACCACTAAGCCACTCCTCCACTTGATTGTCAAGTGAGGAGTGGCCTTCTCCATGCCGATTATCGCCCGGTTAGCGTCGTGCGCCATACATTTTCTGGCACGTGTAGTGGGTGCACATAAAAAATGGTAGCCGGGTGGTAGTTCCGAATTGGCGTGTGTTAGGTGCATGTAGGCGCCTATGCGGCTTAGTAAAAAGGTCCCTAAAAGATGGCAGAGTCCTAGTCTCCCAGAGAAATACATCAGAGAAACGGAAGTTTCAGAAGGTAGAAGGCATATGGTCTCAATTTGTATACTTTGGAAGAAAGGCAGGAGAGGGGAGATATGATAGAGACATTGAGATACCTATGCGGCATAAACGCATAGGAGAAGAGTCTCCTGCAATGGAAAGGAAGCTCTGGAACGAGAGGGCATAGGATGAAGGTGAAAGAGGATAGACAGAAGTAACCTGAGGAAATAGTTCACAGAAACCACAAATTCACCAACCTTTCCGTGAACTATTTCCTCAGGTTACTTCTGAGTCTATCCTCTTTCCTCGTAGATGGTATGATTGAGCAGACTAGATAGGCCATATGGTCTTTATCTGCCTACATGTTTCTATAATGCTAAATTCTTACCTTAAAAAAGAGAACTGGCAGCTATACCTGATACTAGGAATGTTTAAATAGTTACAGGATCTTACATATTAGCCTCAATATCCACATGTGATATAAATATGCATTTATAAGGAAGAATTTCTTTTCCGGAAAATCATGTTGACTGGTTAATATAATTTGACCCTTATGCTAGGATTTACAAGCTTTTTCCAGCATGTTTCCTACATTTGATAAATACACACCATCAGACTTCCCATTCCTAAGTTCATCTGATGGCCATGCCAAATTCCCATGAGAAAACTGTAGTTAAACCTATTTCTGTCAATCTTCCTATCTTTCCTGTTCTTGCTTTGCATGCCGCATTACCTTTTAGTTCAGCACATATTCTGAGAAACGATAGTGCTAGTAAACAGGAAGCACTAGTTATTTATACAGGCTGCGTTTTCAGTCACTGCACTTCAGTAGAATGGGATATCAGATTTGACCTGTGGAAAAAAAATATTTGCTGTTACAATTTCTTTATATTTGAGTGTTACAAAATGTGCAGAAAATACTGCTAGACTTGGAGCTAGAAATCCATTAAATGAATGAATAAATCAATATGGTACTATTAATCTAGTAAAATTCAAATGGGAAAACCATGAAGAAAAATAGAAATCTTTGACTTATTATGAAAAAAGATCTGAAGAAGCTAGAAGAATGGTCTAACGTTTGGCAATTAAAATTCGATGCGAAGAAATGCAAAGTGATGCACTTAGGGAGTAGAAATCCAAGGGAGACGTATGTGTTAGGCGGGGAGAGTCTGATAGGCACGGACGGGGAGAGGGATCTTGGGGTGATAGTATCTGAGGACCTGAAGGAGACGAAACAGTGCGACAAGGCGGTGGCAGTAGCTAGAAGATTGCTAGGCTGTATAGAGAGAGGAGTGACCAGCAGAAGAAAGGAGGTTTTAATGCCCCTGTATAAGACGTTGGTGAGGCCCCACCTGGAGTATTGTGTTCAGTTTTGGAGGCCGTATCTTGCGAAGGATGTTAAAAAATGGAAGCGGTGCAAAGAAAAGCTACGAGGATGGTATGGGATTTACGTTCCAAGACGTATGAAGAGAGGCTTGCTGACCTGAACATGTACACCCTGGAGGAAAGGAGGAACAGGGGTGATATGATACAGACGTTCAAATATTTGAAAGGTATTAATCCACAAACGAATCTTTTCCGGAGATGGGAAGGCGGTTAGAACGAGAGGACATGAAATGAGATTGAAGGGGGGGCAGACTCAGGAAAGATGTCAGGAAGTATGTTTTCATGGAGAGGGTGGTGGACGCTTGGAATGCCCTCCCGCGGGAGGTGGTGGAGATGAAAACGGTAACGGAGTTCAAACATGCGTGGGATATGCATAGAGGAATCCTGTGCAGAAGGAATGGATCCTCAGAAGCTTAGCTGAAATTGGGTGGCGGAGCAGTTGAGGGGAAGAGGGGGGTGGTGGTTGGGAAGCGAGGATAGGGGAAGGCAGACTTATACGGTCTGTACCAGAGCCGGTGATGGGAGGCGGGACTGGTGGTTGGGAGGCGGGTAATACTGCTGGGCAGACTTATATGGTCTGTGCCCTGAAAAGGACAGGTACAAATTCAAGGTAAGATATACACATATGAGTTTGTCTTGAGCAGACTGGATGGACCATGCAGGTCTTTTTCTGCCGTCATCTACTATGTTACTATGTTATGTAACTAGTAAAAAAGGCCCGTTTCTGTAAGAAATGAAACGGGCGCTAGCAAGGTTATATTCAAATGGTGATTGTTGTTAACCAAACAGTTCATAGAAAAGTGCTATAATGAGAAGGAATAATTGTGAAGGGTGTATAATGAGGAAGATGGTCCATGAGTATGACATGTTTTTTTTTAAAATTGTAATTCATGTGTTGCCCTGTCCTACCCCCATGTCCACCAACTGTCCTCTCTCCCTTGCCCTTCTCCTTTTTTTTTTTTAACTGTAATTCACCCAATGGGTTTGTCTGTATCTTTGTGCCCTCACCCCATGTTCACCAACCCTCCTGTCTCCCTCAAGCTTCATGTTTATTTTTTGGCATGTTGACGTTGTGTGATGCGTTCTTCTGTGTGTTCCTGTGTGACAGAAAGAGACAGTGAGAGTGTGTGTGTGTGAGACACAGAGAGTGTCTGTGTGTGTGTATGTGTGAGATACAGAGAGAGTGTGTGTGAGAGAGACAGAGAGAGAGGTGGGTGGGCAGGGAGGATTTTGGAGGGGGGCCAGGGGCACAGAGCGGGAGCAGCGGATGCTCTGCGAGGGCACTCTGGTGGGCGAGGGTAGCGGCATATTTATAGATGTCCATGCCAGAGCCGTAGCGAGGGGAGCTGACACCCGGGGCGGGTCGCCGCTGCGCCCCCCCCCCCCCAGGTGCAGCACAGCGCACCCTCCTCCCGCTGGAGTGCACCCTCCCCCCGGAGTGCATACCTCCCCCCCCGGAGCGCATACCTGCGGCGAGGGACGGGCGGGAGGGCCGATCCGCCCTGACTGCACGTTGCTGGGGTGTGTCGGCTCCGGGCTGGTTCACTGCTCTCTCTGTCCTGGAACAGGAAGTAACCTGTTCCGGGGCAGAGAGGGCAGTGCACCAACGCGGAGCCAACACCCCCCAGCGGCATGCACCCGGGGCGGACCGCCCCCCGCCCCCCTTCCTACGCCACTGGTCCATGCTCATGTCCGCGTGGGTTTGCGGGCTGAGGCCTCTGGGCCCACCGGTCCAACGACCACGTGGTCGGACCCCCTCCCCCCGATCCTCTATCCACCGGCCTTGTGCTCCTGCCGTCTGCCACTCCCTTTCGCGCGCTTGTGTTTGTGGAGTATGTCATCAATTTCTGGGTTCGCCCTGTGTTTGGGTACAGCCGCTGTTCGTGGTGCAGCGGCCTGGGAGGCTGGTCGGTGTCGCCGGGGTGGGAGATGTGGTGCATCGGCGGTGGTGGCGGCCTCGGAAGGTGAGCGGCGTCACTGAGGGTGGTGTGGGCGGCGTCGGTTGGCCGTGTGTTCGTGTGTGTGGAGGTGTATGGTAGAGGCGGCACCTCCTGTGCTAGCCTCCAGCGTTCCCTGCGGGGGGAGGGGGGGCAGATCACCTGTGAGGCGTTGTTTTTTTTCCCTTTTGCGAGGGTTCTGTTGCTGTCGTCATAATGCATATGCTGACATCAGGCTGTGCTACGGAGCCTAGCAGACCAACACCGAAGAAGTCACGAACACAGGCAGCAAGACCAATAGAACTTTGGAGGTGAGAATTATTATATAGGATGTGGTGCTTTTATTTAAAAGGAAATAGTGAAGGCACTGTTAAAACCAGCCAAATAAGTGGATGTATCCGATATCCAAGTTAAAAAAACCCAGCAATTTTAGAAAGAAGAATGTAAACATACCCTCGATATTCAAAACTATTTAACCGGCAGTTAAATACTGTTTAAGTACCTAACTGCAGATATTCAACGGGAGATAACCGGTTATCTCCCGCTGAATATCCCGGTTGGTGGCTAACCAACTATATTATGTGACATAGCCGGTTACGTGTGGATATTCAGCACCTAACTGGCTATGTTTAGCTGTCAAAATAGGCTGCTTAAATAGCAGGCCTATCTTTGACCACTTAAAAGTTAACTGGTTAGCGCTGAATATCGGCATAGCCAGTTAACTTTTTATCAGCCACAATAAACCAGATCTTCAATGCCAGTCGTCAGATATGGCCCAGCATTCAACATCTTAGTTTAACACCGGCAACAGAGAGCAAACGCACTGCCTGCCGCCGGCTGAATATCAGGACCATATAGTACTTTCCATTCTAAAATCACTGCTTACATGCAAGCAGTGGTAGTAGACATATATATTTATTTATTTATGTCTGATCTGTAGGAGGTGTAAATACACATGTGCTTGTCTGCTGGATTATGCAATATGCATGTACATTTTGCACTCTCACTGTGATGAAAGTATCTCGCAACCCAAGCTGTGAAATTCAACTTGGGTTGCAAGGTACTTTTGTCACAGTGAGAGTGAGAGTTTTCGTTTTGATTGTACCATCCTTTCCCTTACTTCGGGTGATCTAGGAGTGATATTTACTGCTGTGCAAAACTGCAGCTGTGTAAGTTAATCCATAACAGACATTGGGCATTTGACTCCTGATGCAGGCCTAGTAGGCCGAAACACGGCCCGTGTCGAGTCATGCCTTATTTGCATTAAAGCCTTTTATCAGCACCAGATTATTCTGCCTTGTGAGTTTTGTCTTCCTTGCTGTGTCTCTTTGGTTTGTGGTGGCTGCGGAGATTAGTTCTTCTGTGGTTATACACATATAAAAAATATAGTATAGCAATTATTAACTTAAGTATATACAATCTTCCTGGGGCTTTTCTTGGGTTATAGTATCAGATGTCTTCCATCCTAGGAAAATCCAAAATACAGCACATACAATAGGAGGGAGAGTATCTTCTGAAAAAACAAATAGCTTACAGATATTTCTTTATCATATCTATTGGTGCAGTTAATGGAGATTTGAGAAAATTCAGGAATCAAAGGCTATTCCTTCTACCAAGGTTTTCTTGATATTCCAATTTCCTCAACATCTCTTCTCTCTCCTTTAAATGTGAGATTCAATTTTTTCATATCAACCATTTGCCCTTCAAGTTGGTTCAAACAAATTGTCTGTTGTGATTGCTCTGAAGTCTGTCCAGACAACTGTGAGGTTATCAAATTTTCCAGAAAAATGTGTAGCAGATGCTTGAATTGAATTGTCTAGCAACTGAAGTGCTTCCCAGAGTCTACAGCAACTATCACTGGTTTCTTCAGCAATTGCCTGTATACCACAGGAGTTGAAACCTGCAGTTCAGTCAAGAGAGTTTCAATCTCTCCCCTCACACCCAGTCTTCTCTCTCCAATTGGGGAAGATGCTGCTAGCGAAGCCCCTTCACAGAAGATGCTCCTTCATAGCCCTTCGGCATTTGGAATTACTCCATTCCTCTAACGGTTCCACTTCTGGGTTGAGGTGGCACAGCAACATTAATGAGGCTCAGTGAAGCCCCGTTCATGTTAAGCCCCATGGGCCCCAAAGCTTTCAACTCTTCTAACCATGGGTGAGTTGCAGTAAAATTCTGGATAGATTAGATCATTCTGGGAGGCATGCTGGATTTGAATGAGTAAGTTTTCAGCTTTGCCTTTATTTTACCCATATTGGCCACCAAATGCCAGAGTAATTGCAGAAAATATCATTCAAAATTGCTTAGGGCGCCATCTTGGTCCAAGATACTATATAAGAACAAATGCAGTGTAAACTAGAGCAGAAAAAATCGTAACCTAATACCAAGCAAAATAGCTCTAGCAGAAAATGGCTGGTGCTTAGTAGGTAAAGTGGAGAGAAAAAGCCCTCAGAAACCACAGGTAAATTACTGGAGGTCTAGTGCGCGGTTATGATATTCACTACTATAACTCACGCTACAGTTCTATCATTGGGCAAAAAACTCACGTACCATGGGCTGAATCTCTAAGCCTCAAAAGTTAAACAGAACAAAAAAAGATCACTCTTCATATATGTATTTGAGTGGTGTCTTTCACTTAAGGTCACCTTCTAATAGCGACCTTAAACACATCAGCATCACAAGAAAGAGACTAGCACTTAGCTTAAATCCATCACTCTTCATTGCTTCATTATCCGTTCATGGCAAAAAGATAAGCAGTTTAACTTGAATCCAGCACTCTTCGTTGTCCGTTCAGCGGGGGCCACCGTTTCACCTAAAGAAACGGCTTTGTCAGGAACGGAGTGCTCTCAAATTGTGCTGAAGGTCTAAAACAAACAAATTGTGTCATAAACCTGCAATTACACAAAGAATAATCTTCACTTATAACAAAAACGCACAAGAAAAAATCACCCCATGGACAAACATACTTAGATTGGAAGCATTGAACTCGTCAATATGGCGCCTCAGCGTTCACGTACAAACAGCTGATAGAAATATTTGCGTGAACGTGACGCAATGGGTGTCAATAAAAATTAAACCAATCAATGGAGTTGTTCAACCCATTTGGTTCTAGGGTATCCAATTCAAAAATCCACCTCGCCTCCCTCCTTGATAGTTTCAACTTGCGATTCCCGCCCCTATGGGACGGTTCTATCCAATCGATGGCAGAGCATTGCAAATCTTCGAATTTATGTTTATGAGTAATACAGTGTTCCACAATTGGTTCCTTGAGTACAGACCTCCAGATGTTTGATCTGTGTGACAGCAATTGCCTCTTTGTTTCACCTATCATCATAGCCTGGGTGCCCATCAGTTTCTCTCTCATATCCCCATCCCCCAGCCTCCACCCAGTCTGTTTCTTCTCATAACCCCTCCAGCCTTCACCTAGGCTCTCTCATTCCTCTCTCTTCCCCCTCTTCAGCCTTCCCCAGTCTCTCTTGTGCCCTTCCTCCAGCCTTCACTCGATGCTAGGGTCCACCTTAGGAGTCAGCACTCAAGAAAAAGATCTAAGGGCCCTGTTTACTAAGCCATGCTGTAGGCATGCTAACTTTTTAGAGTGCACTAAAAATTAGCATGCACTAATGTTAGAGACACCCATATATTCCTATGGGTGTCTCTAGTATTAGCATGTGCTAAAAAGTTAGCGCACCTACAGCGCGAGTTAGTAAACAGGGCCCCAGGTGTCATTATTGACAATACGCTGAAATCTTCAGTCCAGTGTGCAGCGAAAGCCAGAAAATTAAACAGAATGCTAGGAATTATTAGGAAAGGGATAATAAATAAGACAATGAATATTATAATGCCTCTGTATTGCTCCATGGTGCGACCTCACCTTGAATATTGCATTCAATTCTGGTCGCCTTATCTCAAAAAAGATGTAGTGTAATTAGAAAAGGTTCAAAGAAGAGCGACCAAACGATAAAGGGGATGAAAATCCTCTCATATGAGGAAAGGCTAAAGAGGTTAGCGATCTTCAGCTTGGAAAAGAGATAACTGAGGAGAGGTATGATCGAGGTCTACAAAATCTTGAGTGGTGGAGAACAGGTAAAAGTGAATCGATTTTTCACTCTTTCAAAAACTACAAAGACCAGGGGACACTCAATGAAATTACATGAAAATATTTTAAAAACAAATAGGAGGAAATATTTTTTCACTCAACAAATAGGTAAGCTCTGAAACTCTATGCCAGAGGATGTTGTAACAGTGGTCAGTGTATCTGGGTTTAAAAAAGGTTTGGACAAGGTCCTGGTGGAAAAGCCTATGAAGGCTAATTTTCAAAGCACCTAGACTTACAAAGTTACATAGGTTGCCATGTAACTTTGTAAGTCTATGAGGTATGTTTATTAAGTTGTATCAGCATTTCTAACGCACCTTTAAAGTTAAGGTATGCTAAACGCTAACACGCCAATACATTCCTATGGGCGCATTAGCATTTACCATGTGTCAACCATTAGCACGCATTAAAAATGCTAACACACCTATAGTGCGCCTTAGTAAACATACACCTATGTGTTTTGAAAATGAGCACCATAGTCTGTTATTGAGATGGACATGGAGGAAGCCACTGCTTGCCCCTGGATTGGTAGTATGGAATGTTGCTACTATTTGAGTTTCTACCAGGTACTTGTGACCAGGAAGCAAGATACTAGGCTAGATGGGCCATTGGTCTGACCCAGTATGGCTATTCTTATGTTCTTATGTAACTCTTGTAAACCGCAGTGAACTAACTGATTGAGTAACTGTTGTATATGAGATTTCATATGTTATGTTAAAAAAAATAGTGTTCAATGTGCAGGATTGGCATGCCTAAACGAAGGTTCCGAGTTATAGATTTGACCCCATATTGCTCTACTATGGCGTTTGTTTAGGTCTTTGGCCAAAAACAGCATACTGCACTATTTTTTGCTAATGGAAAATGGACTGCTTTGCTACTGAGCTGATCTTATCTTTCTAGCAGATACAATGCAATATGTGTTGCTGTCATTATGTTGCCAGGTATCTGGAAAGTAGCATAGGAGATCTTCAATCCTCGCCATCAAAACTGAGAACAGGAAGTCTTGCTTCCTACCAGCCAGTAGCAAAGGATCCTTTCAAGACAAATAGAACTTTTTTTTTGGCTCTGATCCAAGTCCCTTCATGGAAAGTACTATTGATATTGTCTAAAATGTACTGGCATCAGAAGCTATTATTTATCAAGCCATGGAGTTTCATTGTTCACATCAAATCTTTCAGAGCTCTATCATTTGTCTGAAGAAATTGAATGTGCCCTAATGGACAATCTGATGTTTTAGCCGCAATGCCTATGTTATAAGACCTGCTTTAAGATTTGATACCGTTTTCAAGTGCTTTTGTTTGTTGTGGATTTGTAACTGTGCATGGATTTAATGTCAAGTGTCTAGATGTTATCAAAGAGAAAGGAATTTCAAATATTTACTCTGAACTGAATGGAATCATTTTCCAGGTTCATTGCTGTGAGTCAGATGGTGCAGAGCTGATGTACATATGGACTAGAGCTTGATAATCTGATAAATCTATTACAAAGAGACAGGTTATGCATCTGCAAGTTACATTTCCAATTCTAATAAATTAACTTTTTAAATATGGAAATCTTTATTGATGAAAATGTAAAATGTTGTTTCTCTTTGAGACAATGGTTAACTTTTTCTGTTTTGCTTCCTTCTATTGCTTATTCTTCTCCTCACTCATTTTTGCTGTCTACTCTCAATATCAGGTTTAGGGTTTACCTCATTGGTCTACCTACTTGTTTACTAAGCCATGCAGCATTGCCGACACAGCCCATTCAAAGTGGCACAGCCTTTCTCAGGGCACAGACTGTAGAAGTCTGCCCAGTACTGTACTGTTCTTACACTAAGTTCTGAAGCTAACGTCGAAGTCCCATAAAATTTACACTCCAGCCCATCCCTATCTATTCAGTCACGATCAGGGCGTAGACCGTAGAAGTCTGCCCAGCACCGGTTTTGCTTCCCAATTACCATCGCCGCCACCCAATCTCTGCTAAGATTCCACGGAACCATTCCTTCATGTTTGAGTTCCATTACCATTTTAATCTCCACCACCTCCCGCGGGAGGACATTCCACATATCCACCACCCTCGCCATGAAAAAATACTTCCTGACATTAGTCCTGAGTCTGGATGATAGATCTGAACCCAGTACATATGTACTCAGTCAGCTGGTGTTGCTGTTGGGTGCTAGGAAAGTTGCTTACACGACTGTGTGTTAACTATTGCAGGGCTTGGCTTATGGAACGGTTAGATCAGAGATAGCCATGTTGGGGGTCAAAATTCAGCCGGTGGCAATCAGCATTTTTCTAACTGCCACCGGTGCTAAACATGGAAATTCAGTGCCAGGCTATGCCGGGCACCGGCATTGAATTTCCAGGTTTGCGTAGCTGGCTATCACATAGCCGGCTACGTGCGATACTCAACACTTAACCGGCTATGGAGCACTGCATAAAGATAGGACTTGCGTTTTTGTGGTTCTATTTATGCAGTTGATCTAGCCAGTTAAGTTCTGATTATCAGTACTTACTGGCCAAGTGATGACTCCGCCCAAGAACACCTCCAAAATAACCGGTTTTGTGTTTGGCCAAATCTTTCTGCCTCAGGTCAGGTCAGGTCATCCTCTCCTGACCTGAGGAAGGAAGTGCTGGTGTCTGAAGACTAATCAAAAGTGTTTTAAAAATCAGTGAAGGTATCACCTTATTTTCTATTTTATGTTTTATTTGCATTTATTAGCCTTCATTAACAGAGCTACCACATTGCTTTATCCTAAATTAAAAATAAAATTATTTTCTGTACCTTTGTTGTCTAGCCATTTACTTTTTCTAATTGTGTTGGTCCCAGTCAAGATTCTGCATTCTTTTGTCCTCTCTTAACTCTCTTGCTAGGGTTTCCTGTTCATTTGTAATTTTTCTCTCCTTTTTCTTTGTTTTCTTCAATTTATTTTTCTGTCTCACTCTCTGTCCAGATTTAATTAATTCTTACTCTTCATTCTTTAATTTCCCTGTTTTTACTTCATCTTTTCCTCACTTTTGTTCTCCCCATGCCCCTTCCTCTTTTCTCCAGTCTTTCATTAACTCTATCCTCTCCCCCTTTTTCTCCCTATCCTTTCAGTGTCTCTCCCTCTCTCTGAATCCAGTGTCTCCTCTTTTTCTCCCTAACCTTCCATCCAGCACCTTCCCTCTTTCTCTCCTACCCTTCCATCCAGTGACATCCCTCTTTCTCTCTCCATCCTTCCACCTATTACCCTCTCCCAATCCATCCATCCATTGTCTCCCTCTATCTCCCCTTCCTTCTAGACAGTTATCTCGCTACCCTTTTCCATTCAGCATGTCCTCTCTCTCCCCCCATCCTACCAGTGGCTTTCCTCTTTCTCTTCCTACCCTTCCATCCAGCGTCTTCCCTCTTTCTGCTCCCTCCTTCCAGCATTTTCCCTCTTTCTCCCTCCTTTCATCCAGCATTTCTCCATTTGACCAGCTATGGTCTCCCCAGTTTCTCTCCAGCAGCTTCTCTCTCTTTCTCCTGCCATTTTCCATGTCCCCTCCTTCTCTCCCCCATCTTTCTACTCATCTCTCTCTCTCTGTACCCCTCTTCCATCTAGCATCTTCCCTCTTTCTGCCCCTCCTTCTAGCATTTTTCCTTTTTTACCCTCCTTTCATCCAGCATTTCTCCTCTTTGCCTCTCCATCTGACCAGTCAGGGTATCCCCCTTGTTCCCCTTCCTTCTCCCCAGCAGCCTGTCTCTCCCCTGCTCTTTTCCATGTCCCCTCTTTCTCTCCCCATCTCTCTCTTGCTCTCCCCTGCTCTTTTCCATGTCCCCTTTTTCTCTGGCTCTCCCTGCTCTTTTCCATGTCCATTCTCTCCCCATCTCCCACATGGCTCTCCCCTCTTTCTCTCCCCTGCTCTTTTCCATGTTCTCTCCCCATTTCTCTCTCTCTGGCTCTCCCCTGCTCTTTTCCATGTCCCCTCTCTCCCAATCTCTCTCTCTCTCTCTCTCTGTACTCTCCAGCGTCCTCTTCTTTTTTTTTCTCCCCTCTGCTCTCTCAGACACCCTTCCCCTACCAGCCACATTTCCTCTCTCACTCTGGCCCTCTGAAGCAGGAGCAGCATCGTCAACACAAGAAGAAAAACAAGCGCGGGGCCGCCCGCAGCAGCCTTCAGTCATGCGCTTTCAGCTCTCCCATCCTCTGCCCCTGCTGACGTCAATTTCCCGTTCCGGGAGCAGAGGACAGGCAGAGCCGACAGCGCATGGCTGAAGGCTGTTGTGGGCGGCCCCGCGCTTGTTTTTCTTCTTATGACGGCTGAACTGAAGTGGTGGCTCGGCGAAGCGCCTGTTTTTGTTCCTGCTGCTGCTCAGGAGAGAAGCGGCGGTGGCGGCGGCAGCAGCAGCTGCAGCAGTGGAGTTCAGCGGGAGACCGGGAGATGACCCGCCAAAGCGGGATGTGGCGGGAGACTTGGCACGAAGGTGGAGAAGATGTCGAATCATGGATGGGCGGGCCTGGAGGGAAAGTGGGTGGGCCTGGGTCCACCCAGGCCCACCCGTGGCTACGCCCCTGGGTAGCCCCAAACAGGCTCTTTAACCATCCAGGAGTCATTTCTGGCTGGTTAAATCACACTGAATATTGACCTCATTGGATTTCAAGGTGGAAACCTTTTATTTTGATTGTGCATTTAAAATGAAGGGGTTTAATTGAGGGCTGGTCAGTACATAAAGTCCAAAATTCTATATATGGTACCAAAAGATCGGGGCTAATAATATTTTCCACTAAGGGCTATTCTATATAAATGACACTCAGAGTTGGGTGCTGTTTATAGAATAGCATTTAGTGCCAGGATCCTTGCCCAATTTTGGGTGTGAGGATTTACGGTGCAAATTCTTGGGCCTAAATTACACCCAGATCTCCCTTATTCTATAAATCTGTGTGAAAATTCCAGGAACACCCCCGATCTGCCCATGCCCCTCCCACGGCTGTACCCCCTTTTTGGATCCATGAGTACGATTAATGCACCGATCCCAGCCCCTAAAGATGTGTGTGCAAATTTCAATTAATGCCAATTAGCACCAATAATTGATTATTAGTGCACTATTATCAGCGTTAATTGGCTTGTTAATGAATTAAATTACATGCACAAATTGGATACATGCTCATATTTGCGCATGCAATTTTGAGCACCATATATAGAATTAGGCCAAAAATGACCAAAGTGTTTATTTTAGAAGTGCTATTCATGTTTTACACATTCATAGTGCACGACCATCCAAATCCCAATTTTACAAAGCTGGGATATGAATGTCTAAAACTGAAGAACATCCACATGGCAAGGGATCGTGAACTAGGCGTGTTGCGGGTGGGATTACGGGGGCCTGAAAAATGGACATTCATATCCTATTACAGAAGTTGAATGAACTTTCATGTCTCAAATGATGGACATCAGGATCAGGACCTGCTTCCCAGGATATCTAAGGGGCCCTTTTACAAAGGTGCGGGACGGCTAAAGCACAGGGTAGAGCATGCCCAATCGGCACCACCACTGGGGCAGTACATGCACCTGGCAGTAATTCCAATTTTGGTGTGTACCAAATCCGAAGGTAGAAAATAAATTTTCTATTTTCTACCGCAGGGGGAATTTTTGGCAGTAACCAGCAGCAGAGATGGGTTTTGTTACTTTTAAGTAAAAGTAAAAGTATATTGGCTTCAAAAGTAGTAAAGTAAAAGTAGAAAGTCTTATTCCTAAAAAATACTCAAGTAAAAGTAATTAAAGCACAGCTCTTAAAATTACTTTCTTTACTAGAAAGTAAAAAATATTCTTAACAAGCTGGACCACTGAATCTAATATGTTTGCAAGCAAACTTCCAGGTGGTTACACAAGGTCCTTCTTAAAAAAAACAACACCGTGATCACTGTAATGGGCAGAAAAACATTAATACACCTACTGGAAAACAAAACAAGCTGGATCAGTTCAGATTAGTCCTACACAGAATCTAACAGAACACCCAGCCTTTTTCACACATGAACAGAGGTAGCCCCTCATGAAGTATAGAATAAGTAACCACAAACTGAAAATAGAAATATGTAGGCAAAAATGAAACTGAACCCCCGAGAAGCCATACTCCCTACCCATCCAATCTTGCCTATTTTCTCTCTTTCTTTCCTCCATCTACTATGGTCCTGTAGCACAGTCTCACTCCCTCTTTCTGTGGACCTCCTCTGGGCCTGCACTAATAAACTACCATGGAAAATGCAAGGGACCCTGCAGCACCAATAGTGCTTCCTGCACCAGTCACTGAAGTTGAAATCAGTGGAGGTGGGCCTGGCGTAGAGAGCCAGGTCCCGCGCATCTCCCATGGTACAGTAGTTTATTAGCGCATGCCCGGTAAAGGTGCAATGGGAGAGAGGGAGCAAGACTGTGCTGCAGAGCCATGGTGGATGGGAGGGGAAAGGAAATCCTGAGAACAACAAAGTAATAGCCAATCAACTGCAGGTGTAGAGGACGGGGACTAGGATTTCCAGGTGATGTCAGACCCTGGCTTGCATCTGATTGGGCCTGAATTTCTGGTCCCAACCCAGCTGTTTTAGGGATGGAAATTTGGGCCCAGTCAGCTACAAGCCACGTCTGACACTGCTTGGAAAGCCTGAGAGGGGGAGATTTGTACTTTGTTACAAGTAAAAGTACTGCCAATTGTACTTAAGTAATGTAACAAAGTACAAGTTCTTTGTTACTACCCATCCCTGAATGGCAGTGTGCTCACTTTGGAGTTCGCTGCATGGTTATCATGTGGGTAGCGCATGACCCTTATTGATTAGTTTTAATTTTAGCACAGGCCCATTTTCTGGTCCATTAAAAAAATTGCCTCTTTCCTAGCCATGGTAAAAAAAAAAAAAAATCACCCAGTGCGCACCTAAAGACGCATCCACAATACCACAGGCCACTTTTTACCATGGTTTTGTAAAAGGACCCCTGTCAGGAAAGTGTTCCCAATGAGAAGTGCTTCACTGAAGGTATTAGGAGAGTTCACCTCAATTCCTCAGCAAGGGAAACGGAAAAGTAAGCATTTATATTTAAATAGCTGACATAAACATTTATGTTCAATTTACCTTGACATTCTAGAACATGACAGTCCATGCTTTGCCACAGGGACATTCACGTTCCAGTTTTGTCTCATTGATATTTGAATGTGTCTTATTAGCTGGATCTTTTACATAGGAAGGGGTATCTCTGCCTATTTGGGTAGATAATTTATTCACAGACAATATCCTAGTCAGCATCATATTGTTTAGGGAGCTATTTAACAGCTGGTAATATCACCTTTAACCTTTAGTTGCATTTAGTGTGTCTTTATTTCTAACTGAAAACACACAAAAGAGGTGATGACCTGTAAGCAGGTAGAGCAGCAAACAACAAAAAGCAGACCAACAGATAATTAAAACAAATACCCGATGTGGCCATGTTTTGCCCAAAGGCTGCATCAGGGGTACAGCTGTTAAGCCAGACATACAAATCGATTAAAAACAAACATGTAAACAATAATAAAATCATAACAAACAATGACATCATTGGAACACATCCATGATGGCTGCTGGAACATTTGGAGGGGCATTTTCGATAAGATGTCTAAATCTGACTTTAGACGTTTTGCAGAAAACATCCAAAAATCGAGTAGCGAACATGGTCATTTTTGAACCTGAAAAACGTCTATCTCTTTTTTTCCCCCTGAAATGGCCATTTGCTAAATGTTGTTGTGCTCAGTGTGTCTATGTATTTGGACCATATTTGAAAAAAAAAAAAAATGTCCAAATGAAAAATGCACAAAATCAAGCCTTTGGGATGTAGGAGGAGCCAGAATTCTTAGTAGACTGGCCACATAGACATCACAGCAGAGCAGTGGGGCACCCTAGGGGGCACTGCAGTGGACTTCAGTGGAGGTACACATCTCACCATTACCCCCTTATATAGTATGGCAAGCCCTCCAAAACCCACCAAAAACCTACTGTACCTACATGTACACCATTACAATAACCCTTATGCCTGCACGTATCACCTATATGTAGGGACAGTAGGGGGCCTGAGCCCCCTTCTCTACAGTGTACTGCACCGACCACTAGGCTACTCCAGGGACCTGCTTGCTGTTCTTATAGGGAAGGCCGTAACATCTGAGGCTATCGTAGAAGCTAGCACATATTGTTTCTTTCACATCTTTGGGGGGTAGAGGGGAGTAAGGGAGGTCATGCTTTAATCTCTCCAGTGGTCATCTTGTCATTTAGGACACCTGTTTTTGACTTAGTCGTGATAAAAACAGGTCTAGACCAAAACACCTAAATTGTAGCCCTGGATGTTTTTGTTTTGTTCCATTATGGCAGAAAAATGTCCAAGTGTTAGGAATGCCCTAATCCTACCCCTAACATACCTCCAACATGCTCTCTTGTGAGTTGGATGTACTGCCGATGAACTGCACAGAAAAATGTCTTAAAAATAAGTTTCAAAAATAGCGATTTGGATGTTTTGGCAAATAGAATGGCCAAATGCTGCTTTGTGCCGCTTTTTGGATGTTTTTCTGTTTAGAAAATGAGCCCCATAATGTTTTAAACTTGTTTTGTCATTTTTTAGTGATTTGTGAGCTGTTTTAGATTTTATCATCGATTTTAATTTTGTTGTCAGTTAAAAAAAAAATCAATGTTTTTTTGGCACATTTAAACATTTAAAATGGAGTCTCGCAGCTTTAAAAGCATTTTCACACACTATATCCATCTAATTTTGTGGTCTAAGACAGTTTTAAATCACCAGTTTTTGTTTTTAGTTGTTTTTTTAAACCTTTTTATTTGACAACCTTTGGACTCTGCTACATATTTTTAAGCTAGTATCCTGAACAGTATGGCAGATTCTTCAGTTTACAGTATGTGAAGGGTTGTTGCAGAACTGTGAGTGCACAGCAAGGCTTGCAGTGGTATTTGATTGACCTAAGATTGTACCTGCTGTCTATTGACACAGAAGCACAAAAGCATTATAGCATCATGGTAGCTACTCATAATGTTCCATCCCTGGAGTACATGAAGGTTAGTGGTGATCTAAATAGCAAGAGGGAAAATATCAGAGCACAGTTTGAAGACTTTTCTCTAGCAATTGATTTATATGAAAAGTCAGCTGAAGTGCAAGCAGCCATCTTGGGGTGGTAAGTATTGAATTTCACAATGTTTATAACCACAATTTGAGCCTCACCCCAAATACATGTTTGGCAGTTGCAAACAAGAAGAAGGTGAATCCATTGACAACTTTTCATATGTTTGAGAGAGAAAGCAGCAACATGCGATTATGGCCCACTGAAAGATGAACTTGTTCAGAATCAAACAGTTCTTGACATTGCTAATGCATGCATTGCTAACTCTTAAGAGAATTTGGCTTGATTCTGAATATAGCCTTTGAAACAGAAATTACAAACTTGCAACTGAGAACTATAGAGTAGGATCAGCAGGTTGACTGTTATTGCAATCGAGAACCATCTGCAAGGTGTGGATGGTAAATAGCAACAAGCAACTGCAGAGTAACCCTCCTGCAACCAAACCTGCAGCGCGTAAGTATTGTGGCAATGCACATACGCATGTGAAAGATCATTGTGCTTGTCACAAAAAAACTGTCTGCCACCACCAGGTCTTGATGTGATTAGTCTGTCGATAAAGAGGAAAAGTGCATTTTCATATACTGGCTCTGCTTAGTGGAACTCTTTACCAGATGAACTGCATGACATTTCATCTTATTTAAGTTTCTGTAAATTTTTAAAGACTTGGTTGTTTCAGCAATGCTTTATATGATATTTTAATTATTTTGATTTTAATTGTTTGAATATGGCTTTGTTATATTGCATTTAGTATTAATGGCTTGTCTTTTTGAGAAACCAAACTATACAAAACAATCCAAACAGTCTGATAAATCATATAATGTACACACCCAAAAACCAGAGACTAAAGACCATGCAGCTAAACTAAATGTGAACAAAGCGATAGGGCCGGGTGGCATACGTCCGAGGATACTGAGGGAACTTAGGGAAGTTTAGTGGCTCTGCTGGCTGACCTTTCAATGCATATCTAGAGTCAGGGGTGGTCCCAGAGGACCAGAGAAGAGCAGATGTGGTCCCTCTCTGAAAAAGTGGAAGTAAGAAAGAGTTTGGGAATTATAGGCCTGTAAGTCTGACTTCTGTGGTAAGTAAATTAATTGAAACGTTTTTAAAACAGAGAATAGTAAGCTTTTGGAATCCAATGGATTAAAGGACCCGAGGCAACATGGTTTTGCTAGAGGCAGGTCTTGTCAGACAAATCTGATTAAATTTCTTTGACTGGGTGACCAGAGAGTTGGATTAGGGGAGAGTGCTAGATGTGGTGTGTTTAGATTTTAGCAAAGCCTCTGGCACTGTTCTGCATAGATGACTAATAAATAAACTGAGTGCCCTCAGTATGGGCCCTAAGTGGCTGACTGGGTTAGGAACTTGTTGAGTGGAAGGCGACTAATGGTAAATGGAGCTTATTCTGAGGAAAAGATGTTACTGGTGGTGTGCTGCAAGTTTCAGTTCTTGGGCCCGTTCTTTTTAACATTTTTGTAAGTGATATTGCTGAAGGGCTGTCTGGTAAGGTTTGCTTTTTTGCGGATGATACCAAAATCTGCAATAAGGTAGACACCCCTGATGGTGTGAATAACATGAGGAAGGACTTAGCAAAGGTAGAAAAATGGTCTGGAATTTGGCAGCTTAGACTTAATGCTAAAAAATGCAGGGTCATGCATTTGGGCTGCAAAAACCCGAGGGAACGGTACAGTTTAGGGGTGAAGAATTTCTGTGCATGAAAAAGGAGCAAGACTTAGATGTGATTGTATGTGATTATCCTAAGGTGGCCAAACAGGTAGAAAAAGTGACTTCACAAGTTAGAATGGTGCTTGGGTGACTAGGGAGAGGAAAGGCGATGATGTCCCTGTATAAGACTCTGGTGAGACTTTATTTAGAATATTGTGTACAATTCTGGAGACTGCACCTTCAAAAAGATATAAACAGGATGGAGTCGGTCCAGAGGGTGGCTCATCATAAAGCATATGGGGACAGCCTTAAAGATCTCAATATGTATTCTTTGGAAGAAAGGCGGGAGAGGGGAGATATGATAGAGTCATTTAAATAGTTATGTGGCATAAATGAACAAGAGGCGAGTCACTTTCAATTGAATGGAATGAGGGGGCATAGGATGAAGGTGAAAGAGGATAGACTCACAAGTAACCTGAGGAAAGGATGGTGAGTTTGTGGAACGGTCTCCCAGTGGAAGTAGTGGAGACGCAAACAGTGTCTGGATTCAAGAGAGCTTGGGAAAAGTACACTTTATGCCTAAGGGAGTGATAGGGAGAATAGATGGCATAGATGGCCAGACTGGATAGGTCATATGATCTTTATCTGCCTACATTTTCCTCTGTTTTTGTGTTTCTGTACTTAAGGACAAAAATGTTTTTTGATTCTCAGATTGAATATCATGGTATAACCTTGTCATCTGGTGCAACATGACAAAATTAGGCTGGCGCCGACAGTATCCCAGCAGCGAAGTGGTACTAAACTGAAGCTATACTCAGGGGAGCTCATTCCATCCTTGAGACTTTTTTTTAAATACAATGCAGCATATGAGGATATAATCATAAGCCTGAATTTGAGATAGTGACAGGAAATCAGAAACCACTGCTTGACATGTGAATATCTTGGGCTGATCCAGTTCACTATTCCTGCAGAGCTGAACTACACAGAACATCACTGCACTAGATTGTTGTAGAGACAGCAGCTTATAAGTGCCTGTGATGATGTTGTTCATGGCCCAATAGTCTGTGAAATCCATTTTGAACTGGATAGTGATGTTTTATCAGTACGATATGCTCAATGGAATGTATCAGCTTCCATAATGCCTGAGGTGAAAGCCCAGTTAGAAAAGCATAGATCAGATAGTCATATTACACCTGTGACCAACCCAACTGATTGAATCAGCAATACGGTTATAGGAAAAAAAAAGCCTGAGAAGCTGATAATTTGTATTGATCCAAAGTTTCTAAAACTTGCATTGATGAGATCTCACTATATCATGTCAACACTCAAACAGTGGAGTGGAAGAGTGGCCTAGTGATTAAAGCACTGGTCTTGCAAGCCAGAGGTGGCTGGTTCAAATCCCACTGCTGCTCTTTGTAATCTTGCACATGTCACTTAATTCTCCATTGCCTTAGGTACAAAATTAGATTGTGAGCCTTTCTGGGACAGAGAAATATCCACAGTACCTGAAAGTAACTCACCTTGAGCTACTACTGAAATGTGAGCAAAATTTAAATAAATAAATATATCTTACATAAGCAGCCCAAAGATGTTTGTTTACACTTGTTGATGTACATGAAGTTAGATGAGAAAAGCAGTCTCATTCTGATATCGTGGGGCAAGAAAAGATGGCTCAAAGTACCATTTGGAGTCATTGCAGCACCAGAGGTGTAGAAGTAGCATGATCTTTTGGCTGGGCTCAGTGGCAGTGAGTAAATAGCATCCTTGGCTGTGGTAATTCAAATGAGGAAGCAGAGCATGACCATGACAACAAGCTCTTAACCCTAATGGATCACTGCAGGCAGGTGAAGCTACGGCTCAGTGGCAAGAAATTAGAATTCAAGGTGAAGGAAGTCTGTTACCATGGACATATCCTGGCTTCACAGGGCCTGAAAGCAGATCCAGAGAAAATTAAAGCCATGCAGGATATGCCACTGCCCACACATGTTGAATCAGTGCAGTGCTTCACAGGATTTATAATGTAAATATAGAAAAGAAAAGAAGCCTTTACCTTGTTCCCCCCCCCTTTTCCCTGAGAGGGGGGCATCTTGCAGAGGACAGGGAGGTACAGAGTTCTCAGGGCAGCCCAGCAACAGCACTGACACCTTTTAGTTAAAATGTTTAAAGTGTTTAAAATGCTCCAGCACTGTTATAAAACTAAGAACTCAGGTGTCCATAGATGCCAGAGGTGTGTTTAAATTTCACGAGTTTGTAACTGAGGGAGGATGGGCAGAGAAACTTGTTACAAGGCTTCTGATTGGCTGTCTGAGACCCCAGGGAGAGCTGGGAGCTTGAGGGGCATGTAAGGCAATCTTGAGGGGCAGTGTGGAAGGCAGCCAGTAGGAGCCAGGATCTGGTAAAGGGCATGAATTTGGACCAATGAGGTGGCAGGAGGCAGTCTGACCTATAGATTGGCGCGAATTTCAAGCCAATCCAGGGGACAGGAGGTGTGGAGCAAAGAAAAGAAGAGCAGTCCAGATGCAACCTGGGAAGAAGAAAGGCAAGTCCAGACAAAGAGAGGAGGCTGAAAGCATGCTCTGAGAGGGGAAGATCGGATCCAGGCAGGAGTGTGCAAGCTGGGTCAGAGAAGGGCATGCTCAGACAAGAAGAGGCAGCTGCAGGCTGGAGGAGAAGAAGATCAAACCCAAGCAGGAGTGAGCTGTAGGCTGGAACCCACTGATGAGCCCCAGATGAAGAGAAAGAACTGGTGAGTCCTGTAAGGGGCCGGGGACTAAAGAAGACAGGAACAGAGGAGGAGGAGAAGGGGGTCTGGAGCGAGCTGGGAGCAAAAGAGGAGCTGTAGCAGTAGCCACAGAGGCCATTCTTCTGACAGAGAAGCAGAGAAGAAAGCCAGCCGTGTGACTGCCTGTCCTGTAAAGAAGCCCCACAAGGAGAGAGAGACCCCCCTGCACTGAGTGCCCAGACTCCAAAGGAACTTTTTTCAGAGTGCCTGCCAGCGTGAGTGTCTGCCTCAGGAGGATCCAGCACAGAAGCCTGCTGGTTCGAGTGTCCGCACCTAAGCTAGCTTGCCCTGGGGAAAGAGCTGCCCAGCCTAAACTTCGAGCCCTGTGAGTGCCTGCAGTTAAGAGCCTGCCTTTAGGAGATTTAGTTTAGCAGTCCATCAGTGTGAGTAGCGGGTGGGTGTATAACAGAGTAAAAGAAAATGGGGTCATGTTTTGGGAGGGCTAGGTAGGAATTTCCCCTGCTTATCTTTTTATTTGAATTTAGTTAGCCCACAAGGTCCCTTGCCAAAGAAGATACTGATTGAGGTTAGCACATACACCGAGCACAGGGAGTCAGGATTTTCGTTTTTTGAGTCAGAGCAGTAGGTATCCTGGAGTTCCTGAGCCGGTGAGCTGACCTCACCAACCGAGGAGACGTGGATCTGGAGAAGACCAAGGTACCCAACGCAAGAGAGCAGCGATGCTAGCGAAGATTTGATACACCGGTAACATTATTGCGTGCACACAAATTGAAAAAAAAAATATATATATATCAGATCTGAATACAATAATTGGGGTTGTGTGCATGTTTGGGATGTTTTATGTTATTGCAGCAGTGGGGTTGGGGTCTTGGTAACTGTAATTGTAGTTTTGAACATCTTATTGCCTTTGTAACCTATCACAAAGTATTTAACACCTTGCACTATTTTTGTGCAATACTAGCAAACTTTAATAATTGGTACCAACATTAAGGAACATAACCAACAAGTGTTTCTATTTATTTTACCATTTAATAAGCTATTTAATATTTTTTTCTTGTCAAATCCCTTGGTTGCGTGGAGTTTATTTGGGAACCCTATTTGAAACTGTGACATTCCTATATATTTAGTTCTTTAATTATTGTAATTATCCGCTCCACGACTAGGGGGTTTACAATAACTTATCTAGCGAAATTCATGCCACATCTGGCTAAGATATTTGAACCCTTGAGAAGGCTTCTGGATAAAGATGCAGGTTGGCATTGGCTTCTAAAGCATGACTAGGCAGTGTAAGAAATAAAGTGCTTGATCAGAGATGCCCCTGTGTTGAGATACTATGATGTCACCAAGCCTGTTATGATACAGAGTGACTTTAGCAAAAATGCCTTGGCTGCTGCCTAGTGCAAGAGGGTCAGCCAGACAGCCATAGAGAGAGTTGCCAATTCCATGGTTTTTACACGGAATTGGGTGGCTCTTTTAAACTCACCGTGGGCAGTTTTCTACAGTTTTCTACAGATGCGGGTTGTATTTTTGGGTGTTTGCCATGCCGGTTGGTCCCTCCCCCCCACACACCAAGGGGGAAACCCCCTCCCTGCTCCTCAGGTAGTTGTTTTGGGTGTTGGTCTATTTTTGAGCTAACTTTGACCATAAATTGGGCAGTGGAATTTTCAGACATTTGGAACTCTGGCAAAGTGCAAAGTTAAGCACAACTTGAAGATTTTCTCAGCCTTGTGCTTGTCTGCCAGCACTTTCTTCATTACCTCTGTGGATGAGGCATAATTACAGCTGAAACTAACCACATACCTCTGATAGCAATGTTCAAAAAGTTCCTGCTGTGTTCACCCAAATGATTTCAGAGCATGTTTATTGATGCACCATTACAATCTCTATGTTGTTTATAAGCCAGGCTCTGAAATGTTAATTAGTGACACACTCAGCAGAGCCATTGCAGACAGCCATCAGTAATCCACCACTGGTACTAAACATCTCAGGGTTTGTTGGATGCAACAAGAACAAAGTGACATTGCAGAAATCAACCAGGTAGATTATCTGACTGTCACAGACTGATGGTCTGAATCATATCATACAACAAATCACAAGAGATGATATCTTGCAAGTACTGAAGTCTGTAGTCCTGGCTGGATAGCCAGCTGGAAGGAGGAAACACCAGCTGAAATTAGGGGATACTGGTCTTTCAGGATGAAATCAGCAAGTAGAATGGCATTTTATATAAAGGGTCTAGAGTTAATATAGCCAAAAGCACTGTGATCAGAGATGCTAACGTATACATTCAAGCCACATCGGTGGTAAAGTATGTTACTCAGTTAGCTAATGTGCTCAGCTAGATTAGTAAACAGGATGAGCACATGTGATCTCTTTTTCTTACCCTGAAGTAGAGAGGTGTGGTAGCCGTGTTAGTCCACTCTTAAAGGTTATCAATAGAAATCAAACAAAATAAAACATGGAAAAGAAAATAAGATGATACCTTTTTTATTGGACATAACTTAATACATTTCTTGATTAGCTTTCGAAGGTTTTCGATCTGACGAAGAAGGGCAACCTTCGAAAGCTAATCAAAGCTAATCAAGAAATGTATTAAGTTATGTCCAATAAAAAAGGTATCATCTTATTTTCTTACCCTGAAGAAGCGGAGTGGTCTGAGAAACAATGGCCAGCGTCAGGGTGATCATATGCTGCATTTGAGCTAAGTAGCTGTTTTTTGAATTGAACGTAAAAGCATAAATTGCTAATTTTGGAAAAAATTTAGATAAAAAACTCAAACCAAAAAAAATATGTTAACTCTAAAAAGGAGGTGAGGTTTTTTATGCCGATGGTTGATGCTGCCAGGTCATTTGATAAACATTAAAGTCAAATGTCCTACACTATCTGAGGCTT
Source organism: Microcaecilia unicolor (assembly GCF_901765095.1). Taxonomy (NCBI): domain Eukaryota; kingdom Metazoa; phylum Chordata; class Amphibia; order Gymnophiona; family Siphonopidae; genus Microcaecilia; species Microcaecilia unicolor. Next base: position 220,240,360 of record NC_044031.1, read on the forward strand.
TTTCCTCTCCCATTTTTTGAGTATATTAAATGTAATCTTGCAAGCAACCGGAGCTGAACACGATATTAATGAAGTGCTTTTGTGATTTTGGTCTGTTAACTTCACTCTTCTTAGTGTAGTTTATTATTTATTTATGACATTTAGATCCCACATTATCCCGAAAAGGCTTGAGTTCAATGTAGCTTACAGTAAAGATTAAATAAATAAACAAAGAATGATTTACAGCAATCGTAACACAGTATTCACGTGGCTAGGAAAACAGATTAGTAAATAAGTTGTCCAGGTGTTCAAATGGTAGGATTTTCAGCTAATTAATTCGCTCTAAATACTTAGACTAGTGTAATGAATTTTGAAATGAATTAGTAAAGAAATAAGTTTTAAGCATATGAAAACACTCCAGTTTTCCCAAATAAATGTACTGTAACTGCACCTATGCATATCGATTTGCTACTGGGCATATTTGCATGTAAGTCCTGGTAAAATACTACATGTAGAAAATTGCTACCTTTGAGCATAATTTGGCACAGTTTAATATAACGGCCTCTTAGACTGCAATCCTTTGACAGTAAGCTAACATTCCAAAGTAGCTTAATGGTTAGTTCAATGGGCTGAGAATCCAGGGAACAGGTTTAATTCCCACTGCAGCTCCTTGTGGCCCTGGGCAAGTCATTTAACCCTCCATTGCCCTAGGTACAACATCTTAGACAGACTGTTAGCCCACTAGGGACAGAGAAAGTGCCTGAATGCAACATGCAAACCGCTTTGATTGTACCACATAAAGGCAGTATATTACTAAATTCAATAAAACATATTCATTCACTGTATGTGTTTTGTGAGGCTCTCAGATGCTGTCATTCAATTTGCTTTGACCTGTAGCAATGGAATTCAGAGTAAATCAATGCTCTGGTCCCTTACTTCCACAAACAAGCCACGATTTCATAACACTGAGGGGTCATAAGTACATAAGTACATAAGTAGTGCCATACTGGGAAAGACCAAAGGTCCATCTAGCCCAGCATCCTGTCACCGACAGTGGCCAATCCAGGTCAAGGGCACCTGGCACGCTCCCCAAACGTAAAAACATTCCAGACAAGTTGTACCTAAAAATGAGGAATTTTTCCAGTCCATTTAATAGCGGTCTATGGACTTGTCCTTTAGGAATCTAAGGTGCGCTGAAAAATGGCCTACAGTAGTGTAGGCACGTGCTTTTGCCGAAAATGGACATGTGGCAAAATAAAAATTGGCATGTGTCCATTTTGGGTCTGAGACCTTACCACCAGCCATTGACCTAGTTGTAAGGTCTCATGCGTTAACCGGGCGGTAATGACCTACGTGCGTCAAATGCCACTTGGCATGTGTAGATGATGTGCACCAGAAAAATAAATATTATTTTTCAGATGTGCGTATTGGATGAAATTACCACAAGAGCCATGTGGTAGCCATGTGGTAACTCCATGTTGGGTGCAAGTAGATGCTTATGCAGCTTAGTAAAAGGCCCCCTGAATAAATAGAACATGCATAAAATGAATTTGCATACACCTAAGTAAAACAACATGGCCTTGTTTCCAGGCCATTGTTTTTTTGTGGAATCCTTCTCGGTCCCTGCCACTGAAATGAGGAATGTGCATTCTCAGTTCAAGTTTAGAAGGACACTCTTACATCCAAGGTTCATAGGTCTCATCGAATCCAGACCCAGGGAACTATGAATCATGAAAGAGCTATGCTAAGCTTATAAAACTGCCATTACCCTGTTTCATAGACCACAAAGTGAATACCAGGATATGTAAGTGCCATGAAGATTTATCACCTTGTAATTTTAGTACAGTTCATCAAAATCATCCCTGGGGTCTTAGCTTAATGCAATGTAGCTGTCTCTGCTGTGGCTGTTTTCACCATGAAAAGTGGAAAGGGTGCGAACTTGGATCCTACAGCACAAACACTTAAAGTGCTGTAAGTTTTTCTGCACAGCCCCAAGAGACACACGGGCCATTACTTCACATTAAGCTTCCTGTAGGTTGACCACAGCAGCCCTTGTATTGCCTCATAAATCTGTAGAGGTCAGCGCCTTAGATGGAAATAAAGGGCAGTCTCTGACGCCCTGTTAACACTGATTGATGTCAAGTGTAACATCCTAGGGCAAAAGAGGAGACATAGGACATTCAGACTCTGAACTGAACTGGAGGGATACATGACTTGGGTGTCCACGCCCCTGCTCATTCTGTTTCTGCTGATTTTGAAAAATAGCAGTATCTTGATTCCATTGCCAGGATTGGGCCATTTTACCACATCCTTTACTGGCTTCTTCTAGCACTGTTTCACATTGATTAATGCCATAGTGTTCCTGAGGTGTGACTACCTTAATTAATTATAAAGGGAAGGGAATACAGTAGGCTGAGCTGCTTCCTCATACCTTTATTGTTGGGAAGTCAATGAAACACTGCTGAAACACTTAGGAAGTGTTTTGCATGGGTATCATAATATGCTTGGATTGTATAGATCCCAGCACACATCACTCAAGAACCTTATGTACTTACTAGCCGTTAAGCCTGTTAAAACGGGCGAGTATTGCAGCCCTCCTCTCTCCCCTGGCCTCACCCCATCCACCGATCCTCCCCCCATATCCAGCAGCCCTCCTCTTTCCCTTGGCCTCCCCCCTCCCCCGTCCACCAACCCTGCCTTCCCCCCATGTCCAGCAACCCTCCTGTCTGCCCTGCTCTCACCCCATGTCCAGCAACCATGCCCTCTCCCCCCTGCCCTCCCCCCATGTCTAGCTACCCTCTTCGTTGCCGCTCCCACCCCCCTCCATGCCGGGCCCCCTGCACTGACCTGACAGCGCCTCTTACCTCCGTGTGAAAGCACTACAGGCAGCAGCGCTTCCACACGGAGGTGAGAGGCGCTGTCCGACAGTCCGACTCCGTTTCCCTCTCTGTTCCGCCCTCTGACGTCATGACGTCTTGACGCGAGGGTGGGACAGAGAGGGAAGTCTGTACTGCGCATTTGCAGGTGAGTCGGTCACTTACCGTTTATATGTTTGATATTTCAAACTATATACAACGTACCACCATGGAAAAATTTTGTTGGACTTCTCAGCGGAGGCAGTCCCAAGTAAACCTCCAACTTAGAAGGAATACCAGCACACATGTATCTTCATCAGTCCCTTTTTTTATATAAAACTTTGGACATTTTCATTTGGTTTATATAGAATTGTCAGCACAGAAGAACCTATTGTAAATAAAGAAAAGAAAAACCAGTATGACATGAATCTTGTTTCATTTAAACTGCATCAGGGAAAATCAGTCTATATATTTATGTCTATATATTTCTTCACAGTAGATCTAAAAGTACATTTTATTACATATCATTAAGTACTTTTTCATATCTCTTCTCATCACAGTCTGGACAAAGATGGTGGCCACATTTATTATTAGGCACTCATACCTAAGTCACATGATTATAGAAGGCCAATCAGACACTAAATTCAAGTTAATGACATCCATTCAATTTCTCTTTCCCTGTCCCCCACCACTGAACTAATCTCAGAGTGAGTAAACCCTAACGTTACCAAGCATGTTGATCTGTAGTCCTACTTTATCAATGACATTTGTTGCCAGCATACAGATGTATTATTATTATTTATTGCATTTGTATCCCACATTTTCCCACCTATTTGCAGGCTCAATGTGGCTTACAGAGTTTGGTTATGACATAATCATTACATGATATCAGATACAATTAGTAATGTACAAAGATTAGGTGAGGGAACAGAGAAGGAAGGTGTTAGGCAAGATATTAGGTGGACTGTAATAATTGGGTGAGTTGGTGATGTAGTTTTGTAAGGTTATGGGTTCTCTTTGTAGGCCTTGTTGAATAGATGTGTCTTCAGAGATTTGCGGAAGTTAGTTATTTCATCAATAGCGTTCAGGGCTGTAGGTATTGCATTCCACAATTGCGTGCTCATGTAAGAGAAGGTGGTGGCGTATCAAATATTTGCTCCTGTATTTGTTTTGGTGAGAATACAGTAAGATTGCCATTGAGAAATATGACTCATTTTTGGTATTGGGGCAAAAGTATAATATATGTGGCCCAATGACTTTTATGGAACAAGTAGTTTATTTGATTTTGCTTACTTACTATTTGCTTTGCATTTTCCCCTGTATCAGAAGGACCTGCAGTACTGCAAGGTGCATTACACTGTCAAGGCTATCTGCAAAGGGGAAGGCTTTCACACTTTAGGCCCCATGTAATGTCACACCAGTGCTTTCACCGCGATATTATAACAGCCTCAGGCTAAGTTCTTCCAGCTGAATATGTATTCTAAAGTGTATTGAGGGAAAGCAAAAATACATGCCTTATCCTAGAAAATTCAGTTTTCGATTCCCGTTTCAGTTTGAGCCTGTTTAATGTTGAATGTGCAGAATGGACCAGAGCATTTTTAGGTCATCAAACATTATCTTGGCTACCTTACCATCAGTTATTACCAATGTTAGCCACATTTAGTGGATGAATGGCTATTTGTTCACATGCCTTCCATTATGTTCCTCTGTTACTTAAAGCTATTTAGAACTATTCACACAATGGAGGTAGTGAGTTAAAGCAAATCACCATAAGCTGTACCATCTGTGCAGCATTAACACAATGCCATTCTCATAGTACATGGATAATTTCTTTTTTAAAGCTCTATCTTGATCAATCCAGCAGTCAAAATGTGTTGATTTTGTTGAAGGTCTAACCTACTTGTGTTTTTTTGTATTTTGCATATTTATTGTCCTTTCATAGCTGATGTTTCTGATTGTTACTTCTTCTTTCAAACTTATGAAGCCTCTGTTTCATTAAAGGCTCCTTGTTTCTGGTGTGTTGCAAACACTTATGTTGGAATATTGTAGTTCAGAGATGTGAATTGACTCTGGGATCCCTTTTACAGAGTGGCGGTAAGCCCAAAGCGGGCTTACTGCTCGCTCTTCTGGGACTACCGCCAGCCCAACGTGGCCGCCAGCAGTAGTCCCACCACGAGCGTGCGCCATTTCCAGGGGAAAAAGAAAAGCCCCGGAAATGGCTTGCACAGCGATAACCTGGCGGTAATCAGGCATAGCCATGCAGTGCCCAGTTACCGCTGGGTTAGCGCAGGAGCCCTTATTGCCACCTGAATGGGTGGTGGTAAGGGCTCCCCACCACATAGCCACGCGGTAAGAGTTATCTCACTGCATAGTCATTTATTTTGGCTTTTACCGACTGCAGAAGAAACGACCCTGGCACGCGGGAAAAACAGCCCCCACCAGTAGTGAAGGGCTCTTTTTCCCACACCTTGATAAAAGGACCCCTTTATGTTTTTAGTATAAATATACTCATATTTTTAAGATAACTTGGAATGCAGCATTTATGTTTATTAAATTTGATGATATACTGCCTTCCTATAATCAATCAAGGCAGTTTACAAAATATATTTATTTGTTACATTTATACCCCACATTTTTCCACCTATTTGCAGGCTCAGTGTGGCTTACAAACCTGCTTATAATCGAACGAGAAAAACGCCCAAGTTCCGACCTAAATCGGGAGATGGACGTTTATCTCACAAAACCGAATAAAGCGGTATAATCGAAAGCCGATTTTTGGACGTTTTCAACTGCACTCCGTCGTGGATGCGGACAAAGTTGATGGGGGCGTGTCAGAGGTGTGGCGAAGGCGGAACTGGGGCGTGGTTATCTGCCGAACAAAGATGGGCGCATTTCACTGATAATGGGAAAAAAGTATGCGTTTTTAGCTAGAATTTAGGACACTTTTCCTGGACCCTGTTTTTTCACGAATAAGGCCCCAAAAAGTGCCCTAAATGACCAGATGACCACTGGAGGGAATCGGGGATGACCTCCCCTGACTCCCCCAGTGGTCACTAACCCCCTCCCACCACAAAAAAATGATGTTTCACAACTTTTTATTTTCACCCTCAAATGTCATACCCAGCTCCCTGGCAGCAGTATGCAGGTCACTGGAGGAGTTGTTAGGGGGTGCAGTGGACTTCAGGCAGGTGGACCCAGGCCCATCCCCCCTACCTGTTACAATTGTGCTGCTTAATGCTTATTAGTCGTCCAACCCCCCCAAACCCACTGTACCCACATGTAGGTGCCCCCCTTCACCCCTTAGGGCTATAGTAATGGTGTAGACTTGTGGGCAGTGGGTTTTGAGGGGGATTTGGGGGGCTCAACACACAAGGGAAGGGTGCTATGCACCTGGGAGCTCTTTACCTGTTTTGTTGGTTTTGTAAAAGTGCCCCCTAGGGTGCCCGGTTGATGTCCTGGCATGTGAGGGGGACCAGTACACTACGAATCCTGGCCCCTCCCACGAATAAATGTCTTGGATTTATTCGTTTTTGAGCTGGGCGCTTTCATTTTCCATTATCGCTGAAAAACAAAAACGCCCAGCTCACACATTGTTGAATAAAACATGGGCGTCTATTTTTTTCGAAAATATGGTTCGGTCCGCCCCTTCACGGACCCGTTCTCGGAGATAAACGCCCATGGAGATAGGCGTTTTCGTTCAATTATGCCCCTCAAAGTATCCTAAGGCGATTGCCATTACGATTGATAACAAATACAAGGTTGTGTTATGGTCACAGGTAGAAGTGTTTCAGGCGTCATGGGGTCAAGGATAATAAATTGTCCAGTACGATAATAGATTATCTTATGTTGCTGGGTGTGGGTTTTCAATGATTTTGTGAAGTTTAGGTGGTCATCTATGGTTTTCACTGCATACAGGAGTCCATTCCATAGTTGTGCGCTTATGTAGGGGAAGCTAGATGCGTGAGTTGTTTTGTATTTTAGCCCTTTACAGTTTGGGTAATGTAAGTTTAGGTACAATCGTGCTGATCCGAGTCTGTTTCTAGTTGGTAGATCAATGAGGTCTGGGACTATGCCTTAGATGATTTTGTGGACTAAGGTGCAGATTTTGAAGATGATCAGTTCTTTGATTGGGAGCCAGTGCAACTTTTCTTGAAGGGGTTTGGCGCTGTCGAATCGTGTTTTACCATATATCAGTCTGGCTGCTATGTTTTGGGCAGTTTGGAGTTTTTTTTTAAAAAGACAAAGGATGAGGAAAGAAAGGAATTGTATCTCATGGACAGGAAAATAGATGAGACATAGAAGGGAGGGGGAGGGAGGTTGCTGCCAGAATGCTGACCAGTTCACTTAGGGGTGGCCAGTAAAGAAAGAGAAAAGAGGTACGTTTAGAGCCTGGCTTTAAATTTTACAAAAGAGTCTTCAGAGCAAAGGGCAGCAGGAAGAGAGTTCCATAAGGATGCAGCTGCATAGAAGAACAAACTCTGCCTAGTAGAATCTAGGTGAGATCTAGAAACTGAGGGAACAGCAGGGTGATGTTCTAGTGTTGAACTTAAAGCCCCGGATGGAGTCTATGGGATTAGTAAAGTGGCAAGACATGGAGGGGATTGGTTATAGAAGGCTTTATGAGCAAGAGTCAAAATCTTGTGCTAAATATGAATGGAGACAGAAACCCAATGAAAAAAATATAATAATGGTGTAATGTGGTCAAAGCGCCAGGCATGTGTGATAAAGCAGATTGCAATCTATTTATAAGTGCTAAAGAGGCTCCCACATGTGCCACATTGCATCAGTCAAGTCTTGACAGGACAACAGCAAAGAGGAGGGGTAAGGCATGCAGACCCATCCAAGCAGTGGTGGAGGGTACTGATACAGTGTAGAGCTAGGAAGCTGGACTTAATAACAGAAGCTATCTGGATCTCAAAGGTAAGCCAGGTGGACACCCAGATATTTGAAGGAATCAACCAGAGCAAATGAGGTTCTGAAGATAGTAGAGGCAAGAAATAGAAGCAGAGGTTGACCTATGATCCAAGAAGCAACAGTTTTGGAAGGGTTGAGGACCAGACCATGGGAAGATAGCCAATTTGCAATAGAGTCCAAGCAGCAATGGAAAGCAGTAAGGCTGGGATTAGAAGATTATGACAGGATACTATGAGGAAAGGCTAAAGAGGCTAGGGCTCTTCAGCTTGGAGAAGATATGGCTGAGGGGAGATATGATAGAGGTCTATAAAATACTGAATGAAGTGGAACAAGTAGTCAAGAATTACTTGTTTACTCTTTCCAAACATACAAGGACTAGGGGGCATGCAATGAACCTACAAAGTAGTAAATTTAAAGCAAATTGGAAAAAATATTTCTTCACTCAATGTGCAATTAAACTGTGGAATTCATTGCTAGAGAGTAAGGTAAAATTAGCTTAGCAGGGTTTTAAAAAGGTTTGGATAATTTCCTAAAAGAAAAATCCATAAGCCATTATTAAAATTCCACTGCTTATTTCTAGGATATGTCGCATAAAATCTGTTTTATTCTTTAGGGATCTGTCAGGTACTTGTAACCTGGATTGGCCACTGCCAAAAACAGGATACTGGGCTTGATGGACCTTTGATCTGTCCCAGTATAGCAACATCTATGTTCTTATGTTATATCACCTGTGTACAAGTATGCAGAGAGTGAAAGACTGAATAAGATCAGCTAGGGGACTCAGGAAGATGCTAAAAAGTAAGGGGGGGGGGGGGATAGAAAACAGAACCCTGAGGAACACCACAATACAGAGAGTAAGGGATGAAGGTAGAAAAGGGGAGAGTCACAGAAAAGGTTTTACTGTTTAGAAAAGAGGTGAGCCCCTCAAGAATTGTATTGCTAATATCAGTAGCTGAAAAGCTACAGATAGGTCAAGAGAGACCACCAAGAGTCAAAAGCTGTGTGGAGATTATTAAGGTGCGAAGCAATGATAGTCTCAGTTCTATAACCAAGCCGAAAGCTGGATTGGCGGGAGTGTTGAAGCAGATGGGTAAACATTAGGTGCTCAGTGAGCTTGGAGAGGTATGACAGGTTGAAAATTGGTCTTTAATTTGAAAATAGAGTTTGACATGAGTTGCTTTTTTTTTTGAGAACAGGATGAACGATGGTCAATTTCCAAGCTGAGGGAAACAGTCCAGTAGATAAGCTATTGTTAACAAAGGAGAGGGAAAGGTGAATCAGCCCATGTGATGTGTATTTGAGCCAGGGGGATGGGATTGGATCAAGAAGGATTTTTGGCAGAGATAAGTTTAGGGATGGAGATCGGTGAGGTAGAGGCATAGTGGGACCAGGTGGCCCATGAGGGGATTGACTGGGCAGAAGAAGAAGAAATGGGAGGGTCTAATGGGGTTGAAGGGGGAGCAATATAATAGGGGTAGGAGCAAGGGGAGGAGGGGAGGAAGGGAGGAACATAAATAAGAGATTTTGGAGGGGAGGTATGTGACAAAAGTCATCTGCAGAAAGAGTAGATAGGATGGAAGCTCCATAGCAGAGGTGGTGAGATGGGAGAGAAGAAAGAACAACTTTTTAGGCTGGCTAGAGGACGTATTAATCAGATTGGCACCAGGCATCCCAGAGTTGGGTATGGTAGAAGTGCTGTGCCCCTGACCACAGCAAAGGCTTTCTGGGGTTCTTGTTTTCTACCAAAGCCTTTTAGTATGTCTAACTCGCCTTTTGAGAAGACAAAGGTTGGCATAGTTCCAGGGTTGTCTTATGTGAGACTAACTGGAAGACATGTGGACAGGAGCCTAAAGAGTCCAATTTGGTTCAAAGACCCAAATTGCAGGTACAGAGTTGATTCTCCAGGGGAGAGAGGTGTAGTCCTGGGAGAATAGAATGCAAAGATAGGAGAGGGTGGATGGGTCAATATGTTTGGTGTTATGGTGAGAATAACAGAGAAGGAGGGGAGGAACTGAAGGAAGCGACAGGCAAATGAAATGAAGTAGTGATACAACCAGGAAACAGGCAAAGAAAAGAGATGTAATGGGTCTAAGTGTTTGGTAAGGACAAAATCTAAGGTGTGGTCAGCAGTATGGGTGGGGAAACAGAGATATTGAACTAAATCAAAGTCCGGGAAAAGAGAAGGGAACAGTCTATCGATTGTTCTGGTGGGACTATCAAGATGACAGTTAAAATCTCCCAGGATCATCAAGTTAGAGAAGCAGGTAATGGCATCTGAGAGAGATGCAATAAAGGAATCCTAGAGGACAGAGTCTGGAGCATGAGGAAGGTAAAGAAGGAGCAAATGGGCAGGGGTGGCTGAGTTCACATGGAGAAGAAGTAATTCAGGGTAAGGAAGAAGGTCAGGAGGAAGTTCAGTGAGAAAAAAGGATGTCAGAACCAAAAAGCCCCCTCCCCTTTCCCTCCTACCTACCAGGAAGTGCAGGATATATAAAAAAAAAACTGTAGCTGGGCAGGAGGCATTGTGTCAGAAAGGCTTCCTTGCTGACCTGAAGCCAGATCTCAGGCAATAATGGGAAGGAGGATTAGACCATGGATAAGGCTAGATTTAGAGTGGATGGACTCACAATTAATTAGAAACAAAGAGAATAGGGTCAAATCTAGGTAGCTGAGTGGGAGAGAGCAGGGAGGGGAAAGGGTTTACAGGAAGCATGAATCTTGCCAGGTACTTGTGACCTGGATTGGCCACTGTTGGAAACAGGATATTTAATTTGATAGACCTTTGGTCTATCCCAGAAAGGCAATGCATAGGTACCTACGCCCTTATGCACTTATCACCTTTAGATACCAATGGGCAGATCCTTCTGCTTGTCCAGAGATTGGGAAGCAGTAAGGTAGCAGAGACGGGGGCTGGAATCAAACACAGAACAGTCAACAAAAGATCGGCAGGCAATAGATATTAAGGCAGTAATATTAAGGCAGTAAGGAGGTTGTAAATAATGAGCATCTGACATCACTTTTAGGCACCAATGGGAGGAGCCTTGTGCTGATCTAGGAATCAGGAAGCAGTAAAGTAGCAGAGAATGGGGCAGTTTTGTCATGGTTGATCTGAAGCCATTTAAGATTTGTGATGTAGCTTTATTGATTAAGTAGAAATGTGGGTAAAGCTTGATAAATGTAACTGAAGACTCTCCAGGTTTAACCTGGAGACCCAGATCATAGTGACTTAACCACAGGTGTCTGTGAGATTCCCCAGGTTCTCTAGTCTATGCTATGAAGTTGGCACAGTGCTTTCCTCTAAGAACATAAGAATAGCCATACTGGGTCAGACCAATGGTCCATCTAGCCCAGTTTCCTGCTTCCAGCAGTGGCCAATCCAGGTCACAAGTACCTGGCAGAAACCCAATTAGTAGCAACATTCCATGCTACCAATTCCAGGGTAAGCAGTGGCTTCCCCCATGTCTATCTCAATAGCAGACTATGGACTTAAATATTTGGCTAATCCTGCTTCCAACCCTCCCCCCCCAACGCATACACATATGATCTTACTCTCCCTCTTGACCATCTCTACTATGAGCAACCTCCATACCGGATTCCTCACTCCTTGTAGGTCAAAGCTGTGTTGGCACACCAAAATTTAACCATGCCTACTTATTACAGGTCAATGGCTGACATAAATTGGCATACCTAAGTGTAACATACAACTCGAATTTACTCGACCATGCATTCTTCTTTGCTGCCCCTTTCTTTTGTAATTCCCTCCCCTTTAACATCCGTTCTGGCTCTTTACGCAGACATTTGCCCCTTCTTAGGCAGGTCACAGAGGTATTACAGCTGGGCCCACTGCTTTCTCCTTTTCCCACTATCTCCCTCATTTCCCCTCCTCCTTTTTCCTGGTAGATGAGTGTTCCTGGATGTGTGTGCGGAGCCCTTTCCTATCCGATATTGTAGTTCCTTTTCCTACTTTGATATTTGTTTTTCTTTTGGTCTGTTAAACTGCTTAGGTCTGCCAGTTAGTCTAGGCAGTATAACAAGTATTAATAAATTATGAACTATAATATGTGCAACTGATTGTATTCTGTAAGTTGTGGTTGTCATTTGGTGACACACCCATGGCCCACCCATGCTCCACCCATGTGCATGCCCCCTCACAATTACACAGTAGCTGACTTTGGCACTTACTTTTTAGAGCCTTAAGACCAGCCTGGTGTGCTACGGGCTGAGATCCTGGGGAACTTGGTTTGATTCCCACTGCAGTTCCTTGTGACCCTGAGTAAGTCAGTTAATCCTCCATGGCCCCAGGTTCAAATAATACTTAGACTGTGAGCACATTTGGGACAGAAAGTACCTGTATAGATATTTGTGTGTGAACTGCTTTATCCCTATGTGTAGGCTTGAGCGGTATATCAAATGCATTCAATAAATAAATACATAAATAAACATTGTGTTGTGTTTTGTGAATGGGTTCCATTATGTATGCCACATTGAATGGTGCATGCTAGTTTCTGAGTTATAAATGGATTAACGAAATAAATATACTTCTTCCTTGAATGAGAAGTTATGAAAAAGGCCTTATAAGTAGAAGGGATCGAACATCATTTATAATCCATGGATTGTTGTGTAGCAGGTGTTTTCCTAGTCAGTGGTAATCTATAATCTTATTGCCTCCATTAAGAAACGTTTTCATTTTAATTTGTTTGGGTGGGATTTCTGTCTGAAGTAATTAGCTGTCTCAGATAAGGATTAGGACAAATCATGGTATAAATGTTGAGAATTGAGTTCATGGGAATGGTCTTTCAAGTGAATGTATGGGCTTGGAAACGAGATTTCACTTTAGCAGTCGACTTGTTTGCTCCCCATTCAAACAGTGCCAGGGGGCTAAATCCCTTTTTACTTTTCAGTGTGGTCATTGTTCTGTAAAATATAGGGCAGCAGAGTGCATCTAGGTTTTACCTGATACTCTGACACTTAAGATAATTGTTTCCACAAGAAAACATGCAAAGAAAACCACTGGCCTACGAAATGCCCATTTCCGCAAAATGAATTGTGTTAGTTTATACTTGTCAAAATTTTGTTTTCTTTAAGCAGTGTTGCAGCTTAAAAGGTAAATGAGGTAATTTCTTTTATTAAAGTTCAGACTTTTCAACTTGTTTCTTTATGTAGATGCTATCTGAAAGTTTAGTATGATCTAAGATAATTTAACAAATGATGTTAGCTTTTCAGTTCTCAAAAGATTCACAAGTTTTAGACGTGATGTATCTCTAGAGCTCTTAAATCTATTTCAGTAGCATTGCTCCTCCATCTATAGACCACAGGACTACCATCCTCCAAGAATATGAGCAGACTGAGGCCAAGGAAAGTTTTCCTATTCATCAATCCTCACAAATATCATTCATCGGGTTTAAAGTAAAATCATCCCTTCTGGACCCATATTTCTGAACTCAAACTCTGTGCACTTTGGCAGAAAGGTGATAGCAAAATGTAAATGCACAGGAGGTGGGTCTCTTTCAATTGAGATCAGGAACAAGGCAGTTTCTTCCTTTTTTCCTTTCTACTTCTAGCACAATCAGAACCAGAGTTGGGATCTGGCACCATGAGCCTTCATTCAGAACAACCTGGGAATTAATCCGCTATTTTCTATTGTTCCAGCATTCATATACAAATATTCACTGCTGCAGATGGCAGCACTGAATTTGTGTGAAATATTTAAAACAGTGGCTGGTGGTAAAAAACAAAACAAAACCAAAAATGCTGACCACGGTATTTGAGGTGATAATGTCAGAGGATCTCAAGGTGGCAAAAAAATAGTGACAAGGAGGTGGCTGTTGCCTGAAGAATGCTAGGCTATGTAGAGAGAACCATTAGCAGAAGAAAGGAAGTGTTGATGCCCCTGTAGAAGTCGTTGGTGAGGCCCCACTTGGAGTATTGTACTCAGTTTTGGAGGCCATCAGGCTCATTTTCGAAAGAGAAAAACATCCAAAAAGTGACATAAGTCTGCATTTGGACATTTTTCTCACAAAAACGTCCAAATCAGTATTTTTCAAAACCTCTTTTTAGACATTTTTCTCTGAAGTCCATCAGAAGTCCGTCCAACATGCCACGGGCGTGTTCAAGGCAGGACTTGGGTGTTCCTAAGACTTAGATGTTTTTCAGCCATAATGGAACAAAACAAAAACGCCCAGGACTAAAACTTAGATGTTTTGAGCTAGACCTGTTTTCATAATGAATAGCTGCGATGGGCATTGAACCCACTTCCTCGGGATCAAAGTCTGCTGCATTAACAACTAGGCTACTCCTCTACTCCATGCAAAAGGTGCCCCAGATGACCAGATTGTTGGAATGTAATTGTATTTTACATGCATTGCCTGTCACCTATTATTTCTCTGTGATTACTCTGTGACCTCTGATGTGAATTGTTTAGAGAGGTCACACAGCTATGCAACTTCCTGTGGGGGTCAGACACAGCAGACACAGCACATGCAGCACATGGAGCACATGGAGCTCATGATCTCTCCTAACCTGAGAGGATCTATGGTGGTGTGAGCATCCATTACCATCTAAGCACATGGAAGGAGCTGATAATACAAATGTATAGTAATATGTATATATAAGCCTGTCTGATTATAATCTAACTACAAACTGTGAGTAAACAGATGTTTGTTACTTCAACTTTAAAGTGACTCAGCAGTGAATTATTCAGGGGTGAATGAGAGAGAGATGAAGAAAGAAATTAACATTTCTAAAGCTGAAGCTGTGTGTACTAAAATCTGCTAATTATTTACTACAAATAATCCAACAAAAGGGTTATGGGCCCAGGGGCTCAGGAATTGAAAAAGAAGAGAAATATTACCAGGCAGAAAAAAAGGCCACATTTTTCTCTTAAGTCTTAAAGGAAAGATTCAGTCTGTCTCTCTCTCCCCCCACACAGCAGACAGAAGGCTAAGAAAATGGCTGAGGGAAGAAATTCACCATTGTTCTATTCTCTCAAGGTGCCTAGATTAACTGAGTTTAATTATCAGCAGTGGGAATTAAGATTCATATGTTTCCTTCGAGCAAAAAGATTAGATATATGCTTAGACCAAGACAGAACAGCTGAAAATATGGCTGAATGGGACAATGCAAACTATTATGTGAAGTGCATGCTTTTGGAAGCTCTCTCAGAGAAACAAGCCATATTAGTGGAGGGAAAAGATACACCAAAGGACATTTTATATAAACTGAGAACTATGTATGCAACTACATATGCAAAGCAGCAACCAATTTGGCTGGCAGAGTTGAATGAAACCAAATTAAGGGATAAAAGTAAATGTAATGATCACATTATGCATCTTATGTCTTCATTTCAAAAGCTAGAACTTTCAGGAATTCCCATGTGTGATGCATTGAAAAGAGCATTTCTTTTTACCTCACTATCAAAGAAGTTTGATGTTTTTAGGTCTGTAAATGAGGCCATTGAAGGGCAATCTTTTGAACAGGCAACATCAAAACTAAGGCAGGAATGCATAATAAATGATTCTGAGGAGATGTGTTCTCAAAGCAAGTCAGAGAGAAATGAAACAAATTTCTTGGCAAAGAACAGAGGAAGGCGGAGCTATGGGAAAACTCCACCCAAGGGCAAGCTGATTTGCTACTCATGTGGAAAGGAGGGACATGTATCTAAATGGTGTAAGGAAACACAAAACACTCCCTCTAGCTCACCTAAGCCAATGGAACTAAAGAATTTTCAAACCAGGAAATGTATGAAGGACAAAGATAAACACAAGGGCTTTCTAATGGCAGAAAAATCTTTGACTATGGTAAATAATAATTCAAATGAAAGTACTTGGATTTTGGATTCAGGGAGCACATGCCATTTAACCAATTGTAAGGATTTCTTTCAGGAAATGTGTCCAGAGGAAGGTATTCTTAAAACTGCAAACGCAGGGACTGCTAAGATCCAAGCAAAAGGTATTGGATTCTTAAAATGCAAAGTGTCTAACGAAGTTAAAGAAATTCCTGTAAGTGATGTCTTGTATATTCCCCAAGCAGTTTGCAATATGCTTAGTGTATCTACATTAGATAAGAAGGGATTTGTGATTCATTTTGAAAACAGTAAGTGCACAATCTCTAAAAATGATGAAGTGTATGCTGAAGCTTTTATGCATAATGATGTTTATAAGCTGAACATTTCAGGTGAAGCCTCACATATGGCGCAAGTAAGGAAGAATGATGGTAAATGTAGTCTGGAAATCTGGCACCGCCGCCTGGGACATCGTGATTCTAAGGTGATCCAGGATCTTTACAGTAAGCAACTAGCCACCGGCATTCAGATAAGTGCAGATGCTGGTAAAATGGAGAAATGCATAGACTGTGTTACTCAAAAAGGTGTGAGACCCTCATTTCCTGCATACACAGGAAATAGGAGTAATAAAGTGCTGGACTTAATACACAGTGACTTATGTGGACCGTTTAATATCCCATCATTGGGAAATAACAGATTTGTGCTAATATTCTTGGATGATTTCTCTAGATATTGTGTGGCCTATTTGCTGAAAGAAAAAAGTCAAGTCACAGACATGCTGAAGAAATACGTAGCCATGGTGAGCAATAAATTTGAAAGAAAACCAAAGGTTCTTCAGACCGACAATGGTGGTGAGTTCACTTCACACAGCATGCGCACATTTCTAGAACAAGAAGGCATTCAACATATCACAACAGTAGCTTATACACCAGAGCAAAATTCTGTTGCAGAGAGAAAATTTAGGTCACTTGTGGAAATGACCAGATGTATGCTGTCAGATAGCAATCTCCCTAAAAGACTATGGGGGGAAGCCATTCTCACAGCAGTGTACCTACAAAACAGAATGCCAACTAAAGGCGCTGAGCGCACACCACATGAGACATGGCATGGTAGGAAGCCAAACCTGTCACACATAAGAACATTTGGGAGTACAGCATATGCTCATGAACCAAAGCAAAGAAGGCATAAGCTGGATTCCACAACAGAAAGGGGCATTTTAGTTGGCTATACTCCAGGACACAAAGGATATAGAATTTTGAATCTGAAAACTGGCATTGTTGGCATAAGACATGTTACATATTTTGATGAAAACAAAAGGGTTGATAAAGGCTGGATTATCCCAGATGAGCCTTATCATCCAGAATATGAAACTAGAACCATAATAGACATGCCAGTGTATATAAATGCCATACCAAGGCAGATGTCTGAAAGCAACTCATCTGTATCTAACGAGGAACAGGCAGAGGAAACAGACACAGAAAGGATCATTGAAGAAGACAGTACAGTTGGAGAAGGGGAATCAATTGGAGAAGAACTCTCAGATTTAGAGGATGCGGAAAGGTCAGACCAACCTGTTGTCAGACGCTCATCCAGGGAAAACAAAGGTGTTCCACCCCCAAGACTGTCTTACCTAACAAAGTCAGCAGAAGCTCAAGAGCCCTTAACATGGGATGAGATTGAGAAAATGCCAGCAGAAGAAGCTGCTGAATGGCGTAAAGCTGCACAAGAAGAAATTGATGCATTGGATAAAAATAATACTTGGATTCTTACAAAATTACCTCCTGGCAAGAAAGCTATAGGATGCAAATGGGTATTCAAGTTAAAAAGGAATGCACAAGGAAAAGTGGAAAGGTATAAAGCCAGATTAGTGGCAAAGGGATATCTTCAAAAATATGGAGAAGATTTTGATGAAGTGTTTGCACCTGTAGTGAAACACACGACAATCAGAACACTTTTGAGCATTGCAGTCTCAAAAGGCATGCAAGTCAACCACATTGATGTGAAAACAGCGTTTCTTCACGGAGATATAACTGAAGACTTGTACATGGAACAGCCAACAGGTTTCATAAATACAAAACAAAGACAGCTAGTGTGTAAATTAAACAAAGGTCTTTATGGATTAAAGCAAAGTGCAAAATGTTGGAATGACAAATTGCATGAAATATTGACAAATTTAGGATTTAAGCAAGGTGAAGCAGATAAATGCTTGTACACTAGGTGCACAAATGGACAATATGCATACATTTTAGCTTTTGTTGATGATCTGCTCATTGCAAGCAAAAGTGAGCAAGAGTACAAGGACATTGTAAAGTGTTTAAACCTGAATGTTGAGATAAAAGAACTGGGTAATGTGTCATACTATCTTGGTATAGAAATTGAGAAACAAAATGATGGTTCTTATCTTCTAAGCCAGAAGCAGAAAATAAATGAGCTTATTGAAAGTTTAGGTATGCAAGATGCCCAAGTTGTAAGCACTCCCATGATCACTGATTTTCTGAAGGATGAAACAGTAAGAGAACCTTTACCAGATAACATCCAATATAGATCAGCCATAGGTAAGCTTTTATATCTAGCTACCACATACAGGGCTGATATAGCAAATGCAGTAGGAATTTTGAGCAGAAGGGTCAGCTCACCTACCAAATCAGATTGGACTGCAGTTAAAAGGATGGTAAGGTATTTAAAGGGTACCATTGATTGTAAATTAAAGATTTCAGCCAATAGTAATCCAAAACTAATATGTTACTGTGATTCAGATTGGGCAGGGGATCATTCTGATTATAAATCCACAAGTGGATATGTGTTTATGTATGGAAATGTACAAATTTCATGGGCCAGTCATAAACAAAGTATTGTGAGTTTGTCTTCTACAGAAGCTGAATATGTGGCTGTATCGGAAGCGTGCAGAGAACTGATGTGGATTGAAAAACTTTTGCTGGATTTTGGAATAGCTGAGCAGAGACCAATCCAGATAATGGAAGATAATCAGAGCTGCATCCGACTGTCACAGAATGACAAGGTTCAGTCACGCACCAAGCACATCGCAACGAAATACCACAACGTGCGAGAGTTGGTGAAAGAAGGGGTCATCAGTCTACACTATTGTCACACCAGTGAGATGACAGCTGACATCATGACCAAACCGTTACCCAGAGAACATTTTGTGAATCTGCGTATAAAGCTTGGACTTTGTATGAATAAATAATTGCATGACAGTTATGCATGAGAAGGGGTTTGTTGGAATGTAATTGTATTTTACATGCATTGCCTGTCACCTATTATTTCTCTGTGATTACTCTGTGACCTCTGATGTGAATTGTTTAGAGAGGTCACACAGCTATGCAACTTCCTGTGGGGGTCAGACACAGCAGACACAGCACATGCAGCACATGGAGCACATGGAGCTCATGATCTCTCCTAACCTGAGAGGATCTATGGTGGTGTGAGCATCCATTACCATCTAAGCACATGGAAGGAGCTGATAATACAAATGTATAGTAATATGTATATATAAGCCTGTCTGATTATAATCTAACTACAAACTGTGAGTAAACAGATGTTTTGTTACTTCAACTTTAAAGTGACTCAGCAGTGAATTATTCAGGGGTGAATGAGAGAGAGATGAAGAAAGAAATTAACATTTCTAAAGCTGAAGCTGTGTGTACTAAAATCTGCTAATTATTTACTACAAATAATCCAACACAGATGGAGGGAATCGGGGATCACCTCCCCTTAATTCCTCAGTAGTCACTATCCCACTCCCACCCCAAAAAATGTGATTAAAAATATTACTTGACAGCCTCTATGCCAGCCTCAGATGTTATACTCAGGTCAATTAGAATAGCATGCAGGTCCCTGGAGTAATCTAGCAGTGATGCAGTACACTGAAGACGGGTGAACCCAGGCTTCTACCTCCCCCTACTTGTTACACTTGTGGAGGAAACTGTGAGCCCTCCAAAACCCACCAGAAACCCACTGTACCCACATATTGGTGTTCCCTTCACCTGTAAGGGCTATGGTAGTGGTGTACAGTTGGGGGTAGTAGGTTTTGGGGGGCTCAGAAGACAAGGCAAAGGAGCAATGGTGAGAAGTGTACCTGGGAGCATTTTATAAAGTCCACTGCAGTGCCCCCAAGGATGCCCTATTGCTTTCCTGGGATGTCACTTTTCCACTATTCTACCTGATGACAAGCTTTCTATTTTTTTTATAACATCTGAGCCTTGAGTCTATTGTTTATCAGTAAATTTGGGCTTTGAATTCAGATCTACAGATGAAAAGGAGGTCTCATTGCATATATCTAAATACCAGAGTGCTATTTTTCCATACTTCATAGCAAGTGTACATTCCCTAATTATCTGTCCCAATGCAACTGAAGCTTTTACCTCCTCAGTGCATGTTTCATCCCTGTGTGGATTCTCTGATGCCGTGTGAGGCTTTCTTGCCAACCAAAGCTTTTACCATATTCAGGACATGTAAATGGTTTCACTCCTGTGTGTATTATCTGGTGCATTGTGAGGTTTACCTTCTAACCAAAGCTTTTACCAGACTCTATACATTCAAATGGTTTCTCTCCCGTGTGGACTTTCTAATGCACTTTAAGATTTACATTACAACCAAAGCTTTTACCACACTTAGAACATGTGAATGGTTTCACTCTATTGTGGATTTTCTTGTGTATTTTGTACGTTTTGCATTTGGATGTTTTTTGTTTGAAAATGGACCAAAAAATAAAACATCCAAATCACAAAACGTTTTTCAAACAGCATTTTCAAAAGGAAAAGATAGACTTTTTTTTTGTAGAAAATGACCTTTCATTTTCTAATTTTGGATGTTTTACAAAAAACATCCTGTCATATCAAAAAGTGCCCCTTGTTAATCTGACTTGCCCAAAGTCCCAAGGAGCTGCAGTGGGAATCAAACCCATGTTGCCAGGATCAAAGCCCGCCACACTAACCATTAAGCCACTCCTCCTCTCTTTTGAACATTTTGCATTTGGATGTTTTTTGTTTGAAAATGAACCAAAAAATAACACGTCCATATTACAAAACGTCCATAGTATTTTCAAAAAAAAAAAAAAAAGATAGAAGTTTTTCTTTTTTGAAAATGACCTTCTTTCCTGTTCTGGATTTGGACGTTTTGTGTAAAATGTCGAAATTCAGACGTCATATCAAAAATGCCCCTCCATATCTCTTTAAGGACATAAAAAGACTTGCACTTCAGAGGAAGGTGACAAATATAGTTTAAAGTTTGTTAAGACATAGGAGAAGAGACTGGAGGACTTGATATGTATACACCAGAGGAAAGGAGAGAGAGAGAGAGAGAGGTGATATGACACAGACTTTTAAGTACTTGAAAGTTATTAAATACACAAACAAACCTCTTCCAGGAGTGGTAGAACTAGAGTGCATGAATTGAGGTTGCAGGATGGTAGACTTAGGAGTAACATCAATAAATACTTTTTCACAGAAAGGGTAGTGGACACCTGGAATGTCCTTCCAGGAGAGGTGGTAGGGTCAAAAACCGTGAAAGAATTAAAAAATGCGTGGGGTAGCAGGGGATGCCTACATAGAAAGAGGATGGCAACACAAAATGGCTGTTAAGGTGTTATGTTGGACAAGAGTAGTGGGAACTAAGACCAAGACTTCTATGGTCTGTGTTCCACAAAAGACAGAAGGTTTGCCAAATCCAGCACGGGGGAAATAAGGCTGATGCTGGACAGACTTCTATAGTCTGTGTCCTGCAAATGGCAAAAGACAGGTAAAGCTTTGGTAACTCGAGTGTTTTAGATCACTTTATTGTCACATTCTGCAAGTGAGGATGTTGTACAGCTCCGGGGGAAGGGGAAGACATCTTGACTGGCAAGTTGAATACTGTGTATTTGAATATTGATGTGAAAAAGTCCCTAAAACCCCACTAAAATGAAACATACTGGACCTGACAACCATCAGCCATAAATATGCCTTTTTCACTTCAAACTCATAATCATCCAGAACCTCTGGAAATTTATTTATTTATTACATTTGTACCCCGCTCTTTCCCACATACAGCAGGTCCAGTGTGGCTTACATAGTAAAAGAAAGCATCTTACATGGTAAAGAAATGAAAAAAAAAAAAAGCCTTCACATTCTTTAAAAAAAAAAAAAAAAACTTCACGTCTTACCTCATAAGGCAGACTATTCCATAGCTCCCAAACAACTAACCAAAGTCTCTAGCATTCAATCAGGCTCATCACTTAATCCACACTGTAGGCATTGCAAATAGGCACCCCATTGACTGGAATGCAGCTCTCTAGTCAAACAATCCTAGAAGTACAGTAGAGTGCTCTCTTACTTCTTAAACTCAGAAGACTCGAACCATTCCATCACTGGTATTTACTGTAATATCCAGTATAGTTAGGAGAACAAAAGAGAAGCACATCTGCCTGCTACTCCCAGGTATAATCTAACTCAGGGATGGGCAACCTTTATACACAGAGGGCTATATGAATGTCAGTGTTATCCCTAACTGGCTGCGCACAGAAAAAAATTACTGTCAACGAAACTCAATGTGATGACTGAATGAACATAAATTATTACCAGAATGATCTGTTACCCTATACTTCTGTCTTTCCAAACAGCTGTTAACACTGTCAAACAAGTCTTGACCCATTGGATCTTTTAATGTTTCCACTGACAACAAAACTCTGGTTAATGTCATTTGCATTGGTTGTCTTCTGTATATTTGTTTATTTATTGCATTTGTATCCCACATTTTCCCACCTCTTTGCAGGCTCAATGTGGCTTTCAATGTATCATTATTTGTAGATAATAGATTACTTCCCAAGGTCTTGTAGACTGCATAAAATTCAATCGCAAGACCACAGGTTGCCCAACTCTGATGTAACTACAATATTCTGAAGGACTTACAACATCTTCTCATGGAGGTCTACATAGAGGACATTATAATATTTTATAGAATTTATCGCTAGTGCATGCAAAGGTGCTCCCGGGGGTGGGGAAAGGACAGAGAACAGAACAATGTGTGTAGTTTTGATTATACAAAACTAAGCACTTTGGTTTTGAAATATTACCTGCAGTGAAAACAGGTGCAAAATCTTTGTAAGTAAGTTTTCAGTGGGCAATAATCAAATCTAAACTACCCATATAGTTGTACTTCGATGATTGGTGTAATCCCTGTCAATAGACAAACTCACAGAATTTGAATCAATTCAGGCTGTTTTCATTGCTGCTTCATTAATAACCCAAAATCAAATTCACAAGCAAGAAGATATTAAAGAGATACTTTTTAACATCTCAGTGTAAGATGGTAGAGTTGTCTGGGCAGAAAGTGCTTGCTTTTGTTTGTATAACTCCATTTCATTTTGTAATAGCATGTGTTATCACTGAGCAGTGCTAGACAAAATGGCATGCATTAATGTTTTTCAATATGTGGACTATACATATATTTTTTACATTTGTACCCTGCACTTTCCCACTCATGGCAGGTTCAATGCAGCTTACATGGGGCAATGGAGGGGTAAGTGACTTGCCCAGAGTCACAAGGAGCTGCCTGTGCCTGAAGTGGGAATTGAACTCAGTTCCCCAGAACCAAAGTCCACCACCCTAACCACTAGGCCACTCCTCCACTCGCTTTTATTATTTGTATTTTAAATAATACAAATAATAAAAGAATACAAACATACCTTTCCTTCTGTTGACAGCTATTTATTCTTTTATATTGATCTACTTGGGGAAAAGGACACTCTCTCACCTTGATCTACCTCTCATTCCACCCTCCCATGGCACACTCTGCTTTTCCTCCCATTTTCCCCATGGCACCTTCACCTTGGTCTGCCCCCCCTCCATAACATCTGCCTCTCCAATCCTC